>NC_079335.1:116123309-116205809 GCF_029582105.1 Oenanthe melanoleuca | reverse complement strand
ATGGTGCACTTCGGAGACCAATTTGTTTAGCTGATCACTGTCTCTTTGACGTGGCTGCAAATGTTACCTTTCTTTTTCAATCAAAAACACAGCAGGGTGTGCCATCTGTTTGGCACAGCCTTCCCTCTCTTCCCCGATGCCTTTTTGTGCAGATCATTTTACATGGCAATTTGCACGGATCTTTTATACCTTGATTTTGGTAAACATTTCTGTTTTCTTTTTTTAAATAACGTGTCACTCAGCTGAGTATCTTCATTGTTTTGGGGTTTTTTTTAAGAGATAAAAAAAAAGTAGTGTGATCACAGGCAGTAAAATAGAATAAAAAGTCTTTTTAAAAAAATATTTTCTGAGCAAATGGCTGCCTGTCATTACATTGATTATTTAAAATAGACATGTTTACCAAGACTGGCTAACGCATTTTACACTGCTGTGTTCCACATCATTTTCCTCCTTATATTTTACCTGGCAGGCACAGCTAATCAGAAGATTAATTTAACCATTTGAAAGACCTTTTTAAAGCAGGTTAACAAAAAAATAGCCACCGTATTAAATTGTCATTATATAACAAAAGCTAGCAGTAAAGCGGTTAACTATTTTTTCCCCAGCTCAGATGCTGCTCAGAGCAATGAAACCCCCTAAAGTAGGAACAGATGATCAGCACCACAAGCCGAAGCCACGGGGATGCTCATGGAGTTGTGAATGCTTTGCAGCATACAAATGAATTATCCTCATTCTTCTCCTGCTGGAGCATATAGGCCAGACCTCATTAGGATTCAATATCGCTCTGCTTTTCTAATGTTAATGTTCCAGTTATATAAGAAATGTGAAAAGGGGCTACGTATGGGGGAGGTGGGGGGGAGCTGATACCACATTTATGGTCAACACTATGCTATAATTTGAAAAGCACAGGTTCATATTTTTGAGGAAATTACTGTGGTTTCCTATGTTCACTCTCAGTCCTAAAGCAGCATTATGTCCTCTCCTCCCTCTAGTAAGTGTGTTTCTATGGTGTGCCTATCCCACAGTTACAGCCACTGCAAGAAGAGATTTTATAGCTTTGGTTTTTGATGGGTGGGGGGATGATGCTGTGACTAAACATCAGATTGTGAAAGCTTGGAGTTCATTTTGCTGTGAAAGGAAACATTGCACTTTATGTTAATAAACAACTGTAGGAGTTTTCACCATCCAGGAATAACTCAGACATTAGTCTGCGTTCTTTTGTCTGGAGAGCAGCAAGCAGGGTAATGAAAACAAAACCCGCCGAGACATAAAAATACAATTTATACCTTTTTATCAAGCGAAGAGAAAGTTGGTTAACGTTTGAAAAGGGAGCAGTAATGTATATTTATTGACAATTTTATTGTAATAATTAGATGTTTACACAGTCTGGACATTGTGGCTAAATCACTTCCAGCATGTTTATTTGTAAAGGGCTGTTTTCAGGGCAGTGCAGTAGGCTCATTAAGAAGACAGACTGTATTAAGATTCAAAGAAATTATTACTTCCCAGCCTTTGCTTCACTGGTTTGGATTTAGAATACAATACAAAATAATTTCGAAAGAAAAAAAAAAAAAAAAGAAAAAAAAGAAAAACGAAATTTAAACCCCAACAGCAATACCATCCAAACACCCAGCAGACTGGAAATGATGAAGTAAAATAGAGAGTATTTTCTCCTGTAATGGCAACTTCATCTTTTCTGTTCCAAAATCATCTGGTATTGTACGTTCAAAACAATACACAATATTGTGTATGTCACTTCTAAGTGTCTCTTTGTGGCTGTTAATATATATTGCTTTAACACTTGTATTTATTTTTTGCACTTCAGCTAAATTATATTTAAGAGATATTTTCCTGTTTTTACTTTATTTTTCAGGCAGTGTTGTTAATCCACCTTTAAGAAGTCTTTAAGCCAGCATTTGGTTTATACAGTATTTGATATGTAGGTTTTTTTTTTTTTCCTTCAGCCAAAGAAAGATCACTTTTTTAATACAAGTCCTCAGAAACGTTCATTGTTAACCTGGAAACTATTGCATGTCTGATTTTTTTTTTTTTTTTAATAGGTAAATAAACAAGCAAACTTTTATACTTAATTTTTTGCAGAAACCTATTTGGGGGCTTCTTCACTAACCAGTTTAAAGTGATTTGTATGATCTGGAGTGAATTTCACACATGCTAAGAGTGGCTAAATACCAATTACAGATTCTTCTGGTTTTACAATGGTAAGAGAAAGGAAGGCAGCTGAAATGGAAAGAGCTCTCAGCAACACAGCCTTGACGAGCAATTGCTTCTACATCAAGTTAAGAGCACTGTCCTCCATTTAGTGCCGTATCCATTTTAAAATTTAAAATGTCTTTAAAAATTAAGGCAGCAAATAGGCTATAATGTTGCTCCTGTCCAAGTATGTTTCCATTACAATTAAGAAATCAATATGCAGTATTTATTGCTGAAAGATTATGCATAAAGAGGAGCACATAAAAGGTGCCGTTGCTTAAACCTTCCTGGCTTTCCTTTAGCTACTGTTTAGCTACTTTTCCCCAGAAGCTGACTCATTAAATGTCATCCAGTTCATTCCATATAAATGCTGTATGCTCACCCCTCTCACAAATAAAAACAAAGATGATAAAAGAAACGGATAAAGAGACGTCAGTTTGCTAAGAAAATACTGGGTTATATTTCCTGAGAGCTGCACAAGCCAACTCACAAACTTGAAATATTACAGATTTGGTTTTACAAGTCAATCACAGCAATATATTTGGCCGTGTAATTACTGTCAGTTTTGACAGGGAAGGCAATAATTTTTTTTCCTGACATGTGAGTTTCAATAAAATCAGGTAGCCACATCACAGAACACTTTCTTACAGAGAATTAAAAGAACTTCTCATAGAGATAAAGAATACTGCCAGGAGTAAATATATGTCATACATTCAATTCAAGAGTATGGAGAAAAAAAGAAAAAAAAAGGTGGGGGGGAGGGATGACTGTCCTTACATATGGACCTGATCCAACACCTATTACAAGGATGAGAATGTTTCTATTTACTTGACTGGATTCTGGAAAAATCCCTTTCTGTTCACAGAAGAGACAAGAGATAAAACTGAAAGTTATTTTTATCTTTTTCCCTCTTTCCTAAGACACCCAACTGGTTAATGAAAATTTAACTACCTAAGATGAATAAACGGCTACAATCTGAAATTTTAGCTATTTTGCTTTAAAAAAACTGAATGAAATACTTTCTATTTCAATTAGAATCAATGTAAAACTGTATATAGTAAAAATTGGTTTGGATCTATCACAGCCAGCCACACTTTGAGGTATATGATATTTAAAAGAATCCTTTGCCTTTTGAAAAATATACTAATTGTGGACCAAATTAATCACTGAGGTTACGCACTAACATGATTGCTGGGTAAGAACTTGGTTCCGGCTTGGAGACTGTGAAGTTGAAGGAGGGTAAGGAACACATAAACCCACAGAGCAGCAGCATTTTTAGTGTACCAGGCAAAGAATAAGATTGGGCTTGTATTCATTCTGCCATTTCACAGCAGTGTCAGCTCACCGCTGACTTACAGAATTGCAAAAAACTGGCCTGGAACAGACCTTAGGAGGTGATTTAGTACATGCCCCAACCCCAAGGCAGGAATCGCCATGGTTCAGTCATTCCTAGCAGGTGAGTTCATTCCCTGCAGGTTCTCCAAATCCTCCAGAAATGGAAATCACAGAGGCTCCCCAGGCAACCAACCCCAATGCTTCACTGCCCTCACCACTGGAAAGCTTCACCTTGTGCCTGATCCACCTCTACCTGGAAGCAATGTAAGCCTGTTATTTCTTGGTGTCATCCATGATTAACCTGATCCCATTTAGCAACTAGGGGTGTAAGACTAACTGAGAACAAAAGGCTATTCAGGCATTCCTAACATGAGATGGAACAAATAATAAAAATTGCCAATTTGGAGTTTCTTCTAAAGCCATGTCCTCTGTCACCCATCCTTCACTTGGAACAGGTGGAATTACACCCTGGGCAGACCGGAGCAGACACTGCACAAGCTCCTGGCAAGGAGCTTTATTCCCTGCTACTTTCAGAACCTGCAACTCCATTAAGTTCTCAGGATAGGACTTAATTATGAGAGCAATAAATTTGACCTAGAGAAAATAGAATATACTAGGAGACATAGGGACTGTCAGTGGCCCATATACAGATGTTATAATTCTGTGTCAGTATACTCATATAACAAGATAAATCCTCACTATTATAGACTTACTCCTTGGCTGAAAGGAGAGGCACAGCCAAAGCATTCATCTATCATTGACAGCTGTCTATAATAAAGATTCCTGAAGACAGTACTAGTACCTGCCCCTATACAATTCTGATTTAGTAGGGAAATGGAGCAGACAATGAAACAGACAGGGTCAAACACAACTTTTCTCACATCTGGCATACCTGCAACATTTTCAGAAGAGTAAAACCCAATTAGTCCTGGTATAATCAATCAGACCTCAGCACAGAGTGTACAGATCATCAGGGTGTGAACTGGGAGTTCAAAATGAGTAGGATGTAAAATACTTCCATCTGGTTACAAGAACTATCTTATGCCAAGGAGATCTTCTCTGGAGATCAAAATCACCAAAGCCATTTGCTTTGTGTTCATAATACTCTCTGCATTTGTTAAGTACTGGGTACAGAGTGATTTTGAAAATCAAGAACCACTTCACAGATAAATTGGCACCCTGTATCCAGGTGGTCAACTGATGCCTAGCACTATACTTTAAACTAACAATTTAATTTTCTGCAATGATTCCAAATCCTGTATCTCACAAGTAAGAAGTTGCAGGAGCAGTTGCAATAAAGCCAAGGGAACTATGTGACTAATGCTTTCTCTTGTCAAGGTGGAGCTAATACTGTGCTCTCAAATTATGAATTACCTATATAACTTTTGCTGAGTTTAGGGGAGAGTCACATGGGTAAATTCCCTTGTTTCAAACTATACATGCAGAACTGACTGTTTTCAAGAAGCAGACAGTGGAAAAGACAGAAGATGTTTGTGTCATTGACAACTGCCTACATTTCAATTTTTTTCTGTAATACCAGCAAAAATTACAACACTCAGGATGAGCAGAATACTCACAAGCCCACAGACAAGGGAAGAACATACACTACCAAGTATTATGATGAATGTAGTCTGAATAGCTACTGCAAGTTCAGTTAATACATTTAACAAACAGTATGTCTATTGTGACTGTTAACTAGAGAAAGTTATTGAAATAATTGTCTGCATTGTCATAATTAATTCATAATCAAACACTGTTTACCAAATGAAATATGTGTGCCCTCAGCAGCTGCTCAGTGCTCTGTTCTGTGATCCTTGTGAGTCACCCTGGTCAGTTTTAGACTGAATTACTATAACACATATTCCCCATGTTTCAGATGTTATGACATCGAAGCAAGGGTATTTTGCATGAAGGCTTCCTTTACATCAGCCAGAATGTGCAAAATAGAATTCCACCAAAATACATTATCATTACCATTTAATGAAATCCCTTTGTGGTCCACCTATGCTTCTTGGAATCATCAGCCAGTCTGAGGATCCACAAATGGGAATGTATCACACCATGGTTTTATACACCATTCTGTCAGATCAGGCTATAATTCAAAACTCTGATCCACACCTGATGGACAAACACCTGCATCAATTTCTAGCTCATTGAATTTATTAGAGATGCTCAGAAGCAACAGTGCAACTGAAGGGCCTAAGATAATATCAGACAGAGATCAGTAAGGCTCAGTTTTCAGCTAAGGGCCAGACACATAGCTCTTTGTTCTCCTCCCCTTGCCAGAGCCTGACAGAGACCACCACTGGTATGGATTCAGGTTCACACTCTCAAGTAGCATTCATATAATCTGCACCTGAAACATTAATTTGACCCAATTCTGTCAAAAACTGATGTTTTAGGAAGACATTTCATGGTACATGTTCTCCTCTTCACAATTTTTTAAGGTAAATGAATGCAGGAGTAAAGTGAAGACAGAGTATTCACAAAAATACAAATCATAAACATGGCTTAATGAAAGAAATTATTCTGGATGATGCCTCTGCATTTTGAACTTTCACTCACCTGAAAATTTACAAAGCTCAGAGAGATGTCTGTTTCCTGAGCTCTGTCTTTCAAGCAGTACTAAATACATTAGAGGGAGGCAACTCCAGTCAAAAGTCAATAATGACCTATAGGCAACCTTGGGTGGCTATCACAGGACAGCAAGTAGCTGAATAGGTAGTCTCAGTCTAGAAGTGGTTAGGCATACTGTGAGAGTTCTCAGAATCAGAAACAAATGAATAGAAAGGAAGCCAGTTAGTTTAGAGACCTTCCAAAATAGTTCTCACAACTGCTAATGTGGAGTGCCTATTCTTCAGTCAAGTAACAGAACTCTAAATGTCCAGATTATTCACTCCTTCCCCTTTCACTGAGGTCTAATACCCTAAAACCAAGTCCAAAATTAGCTTGAAAATAAGAAGCAAAGAAGTTTCAAAACATTAGCCTGGAGTATTTTACACACAAGCAAAAACTACTGTCACAAAAGAGATTTTGATAAGATACTGCTGACACAATGCACTAAAATGGTGGGAAATGACAAAAGAGAAGCAAATAGAATACAGCCTTCCAGCAAATATATTTTTTTAAAGATAGAAATACCTTTTTTTTCTGTGGTAAAGGTAGTGTGGCCATTATGAGCATGTCAACGTGAACACCAGAAAGGAGAAGCCAGCATCAAAACAAGATTGTAAGCGGCGGTAAAATAAAACCCACTCCTTCCTACACACACATGTGCATTCATGCCTGACTGCTTTTAATTTAAATATAAGGAAAGAATGGCAGTCCTCTCAGAAGAGAGCAACAGAAAAGGAAGATGCTTTCCTGATGCCATGTGACTGTTTACAGATTTCATCTTTTCCCTTCCACACGGAAATAAGTCTGAGAGGCTGAACACCACCAATGAACAGAGTTGCCCACACCTGTCAGACTGTCTGTGCTCTGCTCTCCTCACGCTGACCCTGTTAGATCTGACTATTAAAAAGCAGCATTGGGCCATGTCACTCTTGGGTGGGAGGCTGCCAAGGCACACATCCATGCTGCTGGCTTTTCAAAGATTGAGAACGATTCTGTGCAATACTTTTTTCCTTTACCCCAGGCGGCTCTGGGGTGCTACATACTTGTCTTGTAGCATGAGGTGTAAAACTAAAGTCCTTATTGCCATGGCCATTAAAAATCCCACAGCACTATTTACAAATATGGAAGCAATTATGGCAGATTGGAAGTGGCCAAACTCGTAATTCTCTTCTGCCAACATAAATCCTCTCACTGTAACTGAATGTGGATTTTTTTTCTCATCTCACAGCATAAACTTTAAAGTCTTGCTGTAAAATGCTCATTAGCCAACAAATCTCTTTATGGAGTAGCACTTGCTTTACAATAGAGGGTGAAAGGAAGTTTGCTCTATGGGTTGTGAGACAGTGAGGATACTTTAGGATAAAAGCTCCAACATATCAGTTTGCTAGAGCAGAAAATTAATAGAGATAGATTGGTTTTTAGTGGCATTTGAAGCTATCTGCCTCTTCATCTACCAGCAGCTCTTCTTCTCAGACTGCCTGCACTGTTGTACTTTATTCTCCAACACATTGCTACAAGATGACACCTCGGATTTTTAAGCTTTTCCTGTTAATTAAAAGACTTGTCCTCCCAGAAAAGCTGGGAAGATGATGACAGCTTCAGTTTTAAATCTGACTTACGTTAACGCAGCTTTCAGGTGCAGAGGTTTTTCCTCTACTTAGCTTTGAACCCAGCAATTGAATTTCTATGAATTTCTCTGTGTGATAGTTTGGACTAACAAGATTTCCAGACAGCAGAAACAGAATTGTATAGATCCCATTACAAAATCACTTCTAAATAAATCTATAAAAGGCTATGATATAACAATATCACTGTCTGATCTGCTTTACAATTAAAGGGAACATAAATAAATAAATAAATAAATAAATAAATAAATAAATAAATAAATATTCTTTAGCATAACACATTTGGATAAGAAAAGCTGAATTCCTTTCACTTGCACATCCTGCCACCATCTAAGCCCCCTTTACTTCTTCCTGTAGGATGGAAAGATGAGCCAAGTTACAATTGCATCCCAGAAGTGCCAAATCCTGTGCTTACACCCAGCTTGAACCCAGCATTTTAAATTCATAATGTAAAGTTGGTTGGTGCTGGTCCCTCACAGCAAGACAATGGATGTTGGGCAGGAAATGAACTCTAGGAGGGAGGTGTAGATTTGGCAGAGCCCTCTTTGCTAAGCTTAGTGTCGGATTTCCCAAATAAAAATTGTCTGAGAAATATCAGCTTCAGAGAAACCCTGGTAAGTGAGAGTCTTATAGAGTTTATCAGTATTTTGTGCTGTGGAAAGTGGAAAGTTGTTTGTAAGGTTTTCATGCATATGCTTATTCCCATAGTTATGTACTAATAAATTTTTCATCAACTTGAGTGAGAGATGAAACTTCAAATGGCTCAGGCAACTAAAGAGCACACCACTGTCATCTACCTGGGTACTTTTACCACATTTTAATATTTTACAGCTTCCCTATAGATCCCACTGAACTTTATCAAGTCAGGATTCTAATTTACACCCACAACTTCATTTTGAGAAGAACCTGAGATAGAAAAATGGATTTCTATTATTTGGCTTAGAGAAATCAGTGCTGTTCTTTCATTTGGTTCAGTTTATGGAAATAATTGCATGTCTTTCAGAAAGAGGACAAAGAGTATTCAGCAAAAAAGCACTTTGAAACTATATTGCCTGGTTTTGAGTTACTGCTTGAGATCGTGATGTAACAGCAAGTGAATTCAATAGCTTCTCAGTTTCAACAGTCCTTGGGTCAGGTTCTAAAGGGTTATTCTTTACATTCCTTCTAATACTGTGTCATACTCAGACTGCAGAGCCAATAAAAGAAAGAGGTTTATGGATTTAGCTTTGAATTTAGAATGGGATCTTTATTAGTATTCACTTTTGGCTTAATTCCAGTCAAAGAAAGTTTTTATTCTTAATAGGGGAGCAAAAGGTAAGCTGAGCCATATCACTTCTCTAAATCTTATCCATACATCTTTCTGATAGAAGAAACAGTGCATGCACTGCCATCAGTACATGCAATTAGTGGCAGTATGCACAAAGAGGTATATCCTAACGAGATGCTGCAAAAATACGTGAACCAGCTATCCATATGCAGCAGCACATGAAAAGATACTACAGAGTGGCATGATTATATCCGGGTGCCTCTGCTATAAAAAGCATTTGTATTACCCTTACTTCTCTGAATAAATTCAAATGACAGCCCCATTTCATTTCTTCATTCAGTCTGGAGGCCAGATGGCATTAGAATCATTTACTTCACCTTGTTGTGCTTAATTACTACAATCAACACACTATTTTCCAAATTAATCATAACAAAGTAATTTCATTAGTAACACAGCAGGCTGTTGAATTATTAGCATCATAACAGTTTGCAAACAATTAAACTTTATTTGAACCTTAAAAATTTGCAGAGTAGAACATTATTATAAGATCTAATGGCAGTACCATACAAATCCAGAACACAGCAAATAATCAAGTAAAACACTGTACACTGTGAGTTACAATCACCTTTTAAAAATCTTCTCTCTCACCGTTCACAGAAAGGCAAGCACAATCTAAGTGAACAAAGAAAATTAAGCGATTAGCATCTTCTACCCGCATTTCCTTTAAGTTGTATTAACTGAGATTTTCTTATCCAAAAAAGGTTATGGTATTCGCACAGATTTGAAGTAAACCATTCATCCGTGGTCCACCGCTGGTTTATTCTGAGATATTACCACTGAGTCTCAGGACATCTTTCACGTTTTGGATTCAAGGCGGTTTATTTACTCCCCCCTAGCAATAAGAAGCAAGCAGGGGGAAGCCCTAAAAGAGAACTACAGACAAAAGCCACTCGGTGTCTCCGGCTGTCACCACCCAGGCGAGGCCGCGCCGGGCACTCTGCCCCTCATGGCTTGGCTAAGGACTCCCTCTCCTGGAAAAACGGCAGAAACGGCGCGGGGCAGCACGGAGGGGGAAGGGGACAGCGACGGCACCGGGATCCGCCTCGGGATCCGCCTCCGCCGGCCCAGAAAACCTGGAAATCTGCTGAAAAGCTGCTGCCACCCAGCGCCGCGGCCGCGCAGCGCACGGGCCGCGCCCGAACCGGGCCGGGCCCACGGCGAGCGAACCCGCCCGCCCGCAGGAGAGGGGAGGGCTTGTTCCCCAAAAACCGCATCGGTGGTGGTGGTGGGATTCGGAATTCTGTAATTAATAAAAAGCCATTTCGGTGGGCAGATTTATGGCGCTGCCATGTTAACAAGGGAGAAGGAGCGTTTCCAGCCCCGCTATTAACGCTTCACATTCTGTACACAATCCACCAGCACGCTTGACAAATTAAAGTAGTAAAAGATCTGAAGACTATAATCTATCATTTTAATGCTTCGCTGATAACGCACAGAATCAATTCCAATTACTATCTCTTTAAAAAATGACAACAGAACTCCGTCCCGTTTGATGCCCGTTAGAATTCAGTGTACCAGCAAGTACCACACATCAGCTAACACGGAGCACATCCTAGTTTACTGCAGGGATCCAAATTCCGAGTTCAGACTAACGCTTCCTTTTAACCCACAGTGTTCCCAGGGTCTGCCTGAAGCATAAACAGCACAAGCAGCTCCACGGGGACCTGCACAGGCTCAGCAACTACAGGCTGCCTCCTTGGCAGATAAAGGGTCTCACAAATCAACTCTACGGGAGGACCCAAAATAGTTGATCTTGCATTCTACTGGTAAAGCACATCTCCAAAAGAAGAGTATGTAGGTATTAACTCTGACTTTCCCAACTGCTTATCCCCAAGGGGTAGTACTTTAGGGTACTTTTTCATGTTTCAATCAATGTTTTTGATTAGCCACAAAGTTCTGGTTTTGACACAAGAATGCGGGTAGCTGTTGCTAATCCACACAGGGTGAGGATGAAGATCTCTGTTGCAAAACCTGTATCAGAATTCCACATACTAGCAAGGTATCCAGATTTGACTCTGCAAGAGCATCTGTATGGTACAGATAAAGTATTTCACACTACCACAGACAAAAATATTTTTACCTGCAATTCAGCTTGTGTTGACATAGCAAAAATTTTTGGGGTTAATATATTTTAACAAATTTTCATAGAATTACCTTGTCCATGTCAGAATGGTACCATACAGGCCCTTATTATTACACCAGCAAAAGAATCAAGTTTTCATTGTGTGTCAACAAAATAGTAATTAACAATACAATACTAAATATATGAGAAAAATTAATCATTGGCTAAAGCATAACTTTAAAACATCTGGAAACAGAATACCCTGAAGACTTGAAATATTATACATAAATTTCCCTCAACTTTCTGAGGAAACTGCACAAGATGTACAATGAGTATTAAAAGGTTAATGCATGCATGAATTGAAAAATAGTTTACCCTCAAAGTTCTGTTTAATTTTTCTGACTATGCAGAACAGGAAAAGAGAACACAAACCTACAGCTAGACAGAGTGCTGCTAGCATGTTAGAAAAAAGAGCAACAGGCACTATATGGCTGTTTGTGCCCCATATGTTAATTCCCATCTATTAATTTCCTAACATTACAATTCTATAAAAAGTAGCTAAGAAGAACATTTCCGTAAAGTTATGATCAATTACAGTTTATAATGTTTAATATACACAAGGCAATGATCTGACTACATTCACCGAAACCACAAAACATGCACAGCAGAATCTTCTTCCAGAGGCTGGGTCTGTAAACTGCAGCTGCACACCACTCTTCATTTCAAGTGCAGATTTCTCCTGATTAAGGAGAGGGAAGTTGAAAGTTTGTCATTAACCAAAAAACCTCAAACATGCATATCCAACCCTGTCCAAATATCCATCCCTTTCCACAGTTTTCTGCACAGACAGATATATACATATTACTAAAGTAAAAAACTAAATAGAAACAACATCAGTTTTATTTTTTTAAAAAAATCTGGAAAAGGAACACAGTTAAATAAATGTTTTGTACCCTGTGGTTTAATATTTCATATAGAATCCCAGAAAAAAAAGTACTTTAAATGAACCTTCAATATATTTTGCCATAATCTTTATGTTAACAGGACTCCTACAAAGGTTCCAGGAAAGACATACTTATGAAACAGAGAACAAGGGAACATATAAGCCATTACAGAAGATTGGATTAAAATGTACTTACCCAGGCCTCTCAAATATCATACATCTCCATTATGTAGTCTTTAGGCACCAAGCCAATGGTTCCCTTCATTTCTCCTACCCACCAGCCAAATTTATTGTACTCCTAATTGAAAACAATACGCAGTATTAACCTTTAGTCTGATATAAATGCAATAGAGTTTTGTATGCAACTCCTTATGGATGCTTTTTCTTAAATACAGTTATAATAATTTCAACTGAAAATTAAAACATTGCATCTTTTTGTTATAGGCATTCACATACAGTTAAGCAAAGGCAGAAGCTAAATTTTAAACAGACCAGGCATACTCATACATTTCTTAATTACGGCTTCTCTAACACCTGCTAAAAATAGCCAACCTCCTTATTCTCTGTTCATCAAAAATACAAAAATCTTGTTTTTGTAACTAAAATCTAATGGCACAACATTGATATATAACAATTAACAGGGATTCTTTTAGTATCACAAGCTAAACTCTAAGAAACTTACCATCAATTTACTTTAAAAACTACTTCAAAGGGAAGGGAACACTATATATCTAATACATAATATCTTTCTATGGACAAAATCTACTATTGCTTTAGGCTTGCAGAAAATTCTACAGCAGATCTCATATTCCTGACAGATGACTAATGTACTCCTGTTTCAAATATGTTTAGGCTTAGTGAGATAAATATGAAACAAAATGAATTAGTTTAAAGAAATAATATCTTCCAAAAGCAGTACCAAGTAAGAGTATTGTGGTATTGTGGTATATAATTATTGGAAAAATAAAATACTGTAATATTGATATGTAATTATTGTATATTGTGGTATATAATTTACTTTTTTCCTATGAGATATTTTAAGATCAATCCTAACAATGGTTCAATAAATTGTAACAGCTGGAATTGTGCACACACATATACTGAGTTACAAATGAAGCATTATTAAACAGAGACCTTACTCAAAACTGAATGAGTAAAATAGAAATTACTTTGGAACAAATATGTAAAATACAAAATACACAGATATCTCTGATAAGCAACATCTGCTTCCTGCCACACTGTTCTGATAAGAAGAGCAAAAGGCTCTAGGATTTTTAATTACTTGTCCTACTGAGATGAAGCTACTATTTTGAACTGTAGGTAAAGTTTTTTGGTTATAAATATCCGAGTGGAGCTTAAGGGTTAATGGAGTTTCATTAGAGCCCAAGCTATAATGATTTGCTGCTGGCACATTTTGCCTGGTCAAGAGTTCTCTGGGGTCCTATGAGGTACTTAAGTGTACTCAGCTCTCTCTGTGCTTAACTACGATGGCCTGCTTTCATGTGGGCTTTTTTGCTTTTTTTTTCTTTGCCTTCTTTTGTTTTTTAATGCTTGCATGCAGGCACACACACAGTTTTATATTTTCTAATTGTGGAGGGCTGAACACTAGTCTTCAATTAAACATTTTCTTCCTTCGCTTAACAGTTAATTGGTGATTTAAAAGATTCTATCCTACTATGCATGTAATACTGCAGTAAGTGTGATTTAAAGGAAATCCACTTAAAAAACAGCAGGAAAACCTTCATTTATTATGTGAACATGCAAACATGAAAGCTGCAAAAATAATTCCACCTTCTTCCCCCTTCCACTGCAAAGCAGACTGCTGGGGGTGGGTTTGGTCCTGAAAGTCTAGAGGTATCTGAACCTGATCTTCAGTGCACACTCCACAGAAGTTAATAACCTTTCCCATGGGGCTTCACATTACACCCCAAATCCTTAAAGATAAAACAATACCCTGACACTGAGGTTTGTAATCTTCCCGATCAGCCTGTTTAAAAATCTATGCTTTATCTCACAATACACTGTTTAAATATACAAACTAGATTTCAAGACTGAAGTGGGAAATTGCTGAAAGGAGCAGCACTCACGTATACTACTGGAATCTCAGCAATAAATCTCTCCAAGAGAAAGAACAAAAGATTTTAAGCTGCTACATGGAATTTGCACAGTGACTGACAAGAGTGATTAAGCAAGTTTTGCTAGACATCAGCCAAAAAAACAAACAATACATGAAATGAGGGAAGTGGCTCAGTTAAGCAGTCATTAAACTGCATATGACAAATGGCACAGAAAAAGCCTGTGGATTACATTATCCATTGAAAATGTTCCACTTAGCAACACTACATGGACTTAGAAACAATTGTTTTTAAAGAAACAATTCAGATAGCTCAAATTCAAATTAAAAGCATGCTGCTGTTTTGAAAACTTTCTGGGTTTTGCTACTTACTAATACACCACTTACTGCTCTGGCATGAAGCTAAGTGAGAAGATGAAATGAATGTTGATGTAACAGACTAGTAAACTAATTTAAGGATTTGCTGCAACCATTATACCATACAGACAATATTGCAACACAGAAGCCTTTACTTTACATTACTATTCTTTGCATGGGTCTCAAGAGCAACATGAATCCCAATTAAACAATCTGCAGTCTATAGAAGTCTGAACAAAAATATAATGCAGATACCTGGCTACCAAGAACATAAAACCTTAATCTCTGGTTTTAGAATAATTAGATAGCACTCCCTTTTAAACTGATTACAGACATTTTTCTTTAAACTCCTAGCCCCTCCTTCCTATCCTCAGTAACATGAAAGAGTGCTTAACTAGTGAGGCAGATAAGCAGCCCCCCTAGTCTTTCCTGAAGTCACACATAAAATCCAAATTGATGTATTGTTTCTATCAATGTTATCAATTATAAACTCCTTTGCAGCAATATAATTTCATTAATACACTGCTGTTGTGAGGTCCATATGTCTATTACTGCTGTTTAAGATGTGTAGAATAAAAGTCTGCAGTTCACATTTGTGGAAAATAAAGATTAATATACAGAAGAATATAAATACAGTCAGGAGTTTTACATGAATAAAAAAGTTGGGAAACACTGTGCTTTTGCAAGCATCAGCTTCAGATCTCAGGTACCACTGGGTTCACCATCTGGTATCCCTCACTGCATTCAGCTCTTAATATCACTGCTAACATAGGCAAGCGACTATACTTCAGAAGGACTGATAAAATAATGAAGAGTCCTTTAATCTACAGGAAACCATTGTAGTCAATTTATAAGAAATATTGCATCCCTTTGTAGGATGTGTAATTATTTTCTATTAATCATGTGCTATAAAGCTACATTATGTGGTTATTCTGTTATCACTAGAAAGAGGCCTGCAGTCAGCTCCTGACAATGTTAGGTAATTACTAACACAAAGCTTCTTTCTCCTTATGTAGAAACGCTATCAAGATCCAGAGGTGCTGTGATGCTCGCTGTATGAAAATAACTCTCCAAAGAAATTCAATAACTGCAAAATGAATTGCTCCAAGGCAAATAGAGGGATAGGAGAGGGGGGCAGGGCCAGATCCAGCCGCCCTGCAATGAGGAGAATGCACAAGTGTGCGGCCACGCTCTGCCATGTGACAGGGAGCACATTTGCCATACCAGGCAATGCTAGCAGGGCCGGGGGGAGGAGGGGGCCACCACAGCCCCTCCCTGGAAAACCAGACCAATGGAATATATTATATGTTATACCAAATAATATGAAACAACAACCTTAACAAATGACCAAATGCTTTCTAAGCTACTTCTGCATTTCCACTGTCATGAAGTGGATTATTTTTTTCCTCAGCAGAAATTTATTAACCAAAGTGAAGTAATTTCACAGGGCAGGAAGGAACAGGTTATGATTTAACATTTAACATGCTGGCAAAAAGTGTGCAGCATGCCAGATAGCAGGGGGTAAAAATCCCATCAGGGTTTACAGGGTCCTTAAATGCTCTCAACTGAACACACTGTGAGCAAATGCTTCTCCTTGTCCTCATCCCACCCATTTCACTAACGGATGTCTGGGTACCCATGACATCATGAGACACTGATCATGAAACCTTTTGTACTTGGGGAAAACACAACAGTTAGCAATACACTCCCTGTTTTATACAGGTATCATTTAAATCCAAGATTTTAGTCCTCTACAGAAGAGGATTTTGATATTTTGACATACAAAAAGAAAAAATTTTTACACTTTCCAAAGCAGTTGCTACCTTTACAAGTCCCTCTGCCAATATGAGATTCTCCAGGAGCTTTGCAGCATATAAACTTCTACTGACTACAGCAAAAGTTGAGAACATCTAGTTCTTGTGCAATTAGTCTCCATTGTTGAATTCATATGGTATGTTTTTTTGTGTTTGTGGTGTGGGTTTTTTATTTGTTTGGTTTTAAAAGAGTTGCTGAAAATTATCATTGTGTTTCAATGCCTTGAAGAAAAGAATTGAGTTGTATTCTAAAAAAACACAACCAAAGTATGTGAATTCAAAATTTTTCTCCTTCCTTGTTCTAGTGGCATTGTGAGTAATACTAATTAATAGGCTGAATACCTGCAGACATTAAAACTGAAAAGCAGAACATATCTATAGCCTTGTTTGGGGTTAAAATAAGTAACCCCTACTATCAACCTAAATGTGTGTCAGAAGCAGGGATAAATTTTTTGCAAAGAACATCCTTGGGTGCTATTTTGGCAAGATATTAGTGTAAAACATCTCCAATTCATCCAGGAGATTCATACTAGCTAAAAAGTTTTAGAACTTCCTTTGGTGTAATTGTTGAATGATACACTATCATCCAGGGAGCAGTTTTGGCACGGAACAGCATTTTCTCTAAAAGCAGAGAATGACAAATGTCTTAAATAACTGAATGAGACTTCTTCACAGGTAGTAGAGTTGTTTTAAGACAGCAATAAAATGGTCATCTTTAAAAATATAAGCGCCAGATTTATTGTATGGTTGTGTTATTAGGTTTTATTTCCCACAATGACGAGAGAAAATATACAGCAATTAAAGATTTCCAATATAAATCACAGTAAGCAGACTGAGTTCTGAACCAAAACGGCCCCCAGAAAACACCCTGGAACAATAGAAAGGCCTTTTTATTTTCCATTAGATGACACAGCCAACTTTTTTTCTAATCTGATAGGCAAAGGCTTACATATTATCAGTATGCAAACCAACAGAGCTAGAGTCACTTTGCATTAGTTCTAACCAATCTTCTGTTTAAAGGCCTTCACTATTGCCTTTAAACACATACTTATTGTTCTCCCATCCCCACCCATGAAGATTACAACTAAACAAGCCAGGAAATGGGTAATGAACAACTGAGTGCTGCATTTTAGTTTTGATCAGAAGCATCCCACTGATGTGAATCTCCCAAAGCTCCCACCTTCCCCCCACTGGCTCCCTTTGCAGAACCATCAGCCTAAGAGCACACACACTACCTTTATTTCAGAAGCTAAAATGGAAGATGCACTTGAACATGCTCCAAACCATTAATGTGTCCTCATTCCACAAAACCAGACTAGACCTCTCTGGACATCAAACAGCTTTGAAAAAGCATGGTGTGGACACCAGGGCTCAAACACTAAGTGTTTCATTCTGCAAGTCTCCTCCTACTGGTACTCCCTATTTGCTAGAGAAGCCATAGGCAGTATGGCCATGGAATAGAAATTACAGATCTTCATATGATCAGCCAGAAGACAACCTGACAAAATAAAACACTCAGGATTTTAGTATGTTTTTCATATCTTTTGCAAAAAATACTGAATAAATACATTTTATTAAGATTATCCAGATAGTGAACAAAATGTTCACTGTTATTCTGAAACAGCTGCATGGTTAAGTTGCACCTTTATTTCATAAGCAGTAACATGAGCTGTGGAGATTGTTTGTCTTTTTACTAGGCAAAAAATGCAGGTTAAGATGTGAGCATTTTAACATTTATTGTATTGAAAAAATAAAAATCTGCCACACATGAAACCTACAACCACTGAAAATACAGGGTAATCTAAGCACCAAGTGAACACTCTACTTCCATGAAAATTCTGGAGCAAAAGGTTGTCATAGATGAGGTTTCCATGAATCATAAATACCAGAGTGTGCACCACAGGTGTGCAATGAAATAATAACAATTAAGGAGAATTCCATTTTAAGTATAATTTCTGATTTTGAAGTATTTTCTATTTTAATACAAATATACATAAGAAGTATATTAAATTAGTTTAATGTTAAGAAATGTCAGTAATTTTACTAAGCAGATGCCCACTAACATATCAAGGTAAATTTTCACTATTACTTGCATTTGGCTGATGAAATTATGGAACTTCATAACACAAAATATACACCTAAAGCAAACAAACAAGTACTGCAAGTGTTGCACTTGCATATATTGTGCATACAAAACTTAGGATGAAGAAAAAATAGAACTACCTCCATCCACAGCTATCTTTGTTTCTGGAAATTGATTTCTTGAGTAGAGCTATGGAAGATTTATAAAAATGATTGCTATACTATGGTCTGTTTTCCCATTTATCACGTGGGCTTGAAAGCAAAGGCAAGCCCATAAATGAGCAGGAGTTAAGAGCAATCTTCCTTTTAGAAAATAGGACTACAAAGTATTGCATTTCTAACAGTCAATATTAACTAAGAAATGTTATTAAGAAGTCTCTTTATCAGTACAGCTGCATTTTTTTTTATTACAAAATGGAATAAGGATATACAGTTTTCAGAAAGTTCACATCATTCATAGCATAAGTGATAAAAGCCACTTGAATATTCAAGAGTATTATAAATTAAAATAATTGTAATAGTATATCTGTACAGATACATTGATCAATTAATCTGAAATGTTAACTACGCTTTTAAATAAAGTTAAGAAGTATTATTGTGATAGTTCTGTTAATTCTGCTCAGATTAAAAACTCAACTTTTGAGGGAAACTTGACAAAACAACCTAGAAAAAAGTAGTGAGGCTTTTGGGGGTTTTTTATAAAACCCCACAGGACTGCTGCCACACAAAAGCCGCAACTGACATAAATATTTAGAAAATAGCTTAAATAGTTTTTGAATACACCTTTAAAACAAGAAAAACATGCTTTTCTACAGTAACTACACTAGTTGGGTGTAGGTATCACTGTTGTCAAGAGCATGAGCTCGTGCTCAGTGCAATAACACTGAGTTTTGATGCTCATTTAAAAGCAAATTCTGGGGATTTGTCTTTGCATAATACTTAGCTATTTTAGGAAGTAAACACTGCCAAACTGAAACCACGCTCATTTGTCTAAAAGGCATTTACCTAGAAACTTCCATGGAACATATTGCTCCTCTTGCTTTATTTAAATCCTCTAAATGCCCAAATTTGCTAAACTGGTTGATAATTACTTCTTTTATACTAATGATCTCATTTCTAGGAAACTAATATTTGCTTTCCCCCTAATTTCTATACAGGTATAAGAAAAGGTGGTAAAAATATATTGCTTTGGCATAACTGTTGCTGGGAGAGATGAATATCTATCTTACCACGTTCATCAGAGCAGGCTATACCATTTATATTTCACTGTAAAACAAAGAACTATTACATGTTGCACAAATATGCTCGATATTTTGTTAATGCTTCACCCTTCCTACTATAACATGGCTATACCCGTACTTACTTCCTTATCAGCAAAATGTGATTTTCAAGAGTAATGTTCCTGGCTGACATATGATAGAAAGGCAATAAAGCCACAGCTAGGTTCAGCTGAAGCTGAATTTATGACACCATTTTGGATGCATACACATCACCCCCCTGTCAGTACCTGCATCTCTCATTTTCAACCACTAGATGGTGTGAAAAAATTAAAAAATTGCCTAGGATTCCTGCCGACTGCCACAAAATCCAAGTATTAATGTAGTGAATTAGGAAATATTTTAGAAGAAAAGTCTTGACCCACTTCAGGATGTTTAGGCTCACTTTTCTTTTGGTTATATTTTCACTTAGTGGACAAAGAGCTCATAAATGATTAGACCTTGAAACTGAATCAAGTGGAGGGTTAAGATAGATAATTCTCTGGCACTTTCCCCTCCAAGGACCCTAAATTCCAAGCTGACAGTAGCGACCAACACTCATTTTTCTGAAAAAGCTGTAACAATCTTTAAGGGAAACAGGGCTGAATTTTCTGGGCTGTATTTTGGAGTAGAAATCATTCCCATAGAAGAGGTTCTATATATCTGGAGCAGCAGCAAGCCTGCTTCAAGGACCGATTACGGATTAATCACGGCATGGTAACAGGACAGTTGATATACAGAGGACAGCTTAAGCTACTGTTTTTCTATTTTGCTCCATTTTTTAAATTAAATTTCTCACTCTTTTGGGGAAGGAGTAGCAAACAATTTTTTTCACCTACAAGCTGAAGATTAAGATTTTATAGTTCCCATAATGTTCCCAAAGAGCACAACCCACAGAGAGGCCAAACTCGTACAGTGGAATCCATTCGCTCATGGGCTTTTTGGGGGGAGCGAGAGGGGGAAGAGGTTTTATTTTAAATTAGTACAATTCTTCAGTGCTGAATAACTGCTTGAAAGTTTGCCCAATCCACAGGCTTTATTCAGCCTTTGGTAATGCAATTCACTTATTAGTTAAGTGACAATGAAATACCTCGAAAGACATACATGGTCAAATTGATATTAGTAATACATCTTCTATATATTTATATAGGACTGTCCTTCTATCCATAAATCTTAAAATATATTTTAAAAAGAAGCTGTTACATTTATTTTCTAGAAATGTAGTTAAAGGTATCATAGAAGATTTAAAGCAATTGTGACAAAACTTAATTTGAAACTAGGACAAACAGATGCCTTTAGTTTACATGCACCTACTTGTGTATTTCAGTGACCTACAATACTTTTTTTACTAATTATACTGAATGGCAATTGATAAAATTGATAAAAGATAGACATATTTTTAAAAGTAGTTTTTTCACTGAGAACTTTAAAAGGTCAGCATTTTTTTCTAATATGTGGGGAAAACAGAAATTTCCTCTAATTAATTGTTCAGAGGTAGACTTCAATGGACCATGAGATATATATTTTAACAGAGGCTTTGTTTTTATTGGGGAGGTCATGGAAAAACTTGAAAATTAACCAACATTAACACAGAATAAAATTTCATGCCTTCACTGTTTAGTGCCAATTCAGATGAAAGAAATCATATTTTTCATTTGCTTTGCAACCAGAAATGTAGTAAAAAATGCCCAAATCTGTCGGAGCAATCAAATTTGGAATCTGAGCTGTCAGAACAATAACAACATACATAAAAAGATGAAAGCACAGTTCAAAAAAACAAACCATCTTCTATAGCAAGATCCAAAAAAAGTCAGAATCAGCAGAGTCAGGAATATAAAACAGGAAACAAAAAACATAACATACAAGATAACTTAAAATTCTACAAGGTTAACTTCTACAAGCAGAAAGTACATTGTCTCCTGTTAAGTCAGTTAACAAATGGTAGCCAAGATTTAACACGTAAATAAACATGCTTTAAAGTTAATTCCTGTTACATGGCTATGTTTTAATTGTGATTATAGTTCATTTGACAAAATAATTAATTGCAGTGACTATCTGATTGCAGACAAAGGATCTGAAAGGGAGTGCCAATTTCCCCCCACCAAACTGTGGGAATGTGCCCTTGTGCCATGGCTCTCTTTTTACAACCATGCAGCCCCAGCAGTGCCTCATACCTTGCTGATAATGTAGATAACGTCACCACGTTTAAATGTCAACTCATCGCTTTCATCTCCTGTGCAGTCCCACAAACCTTGGTAGTAATTGGCATAATCGATATTCTCACCATCTGCAAAGAAAACAGCATCTAATTATAAAACAACCAAGATTGAGGATAACTAAAGTTACTATTTAAATCTCCAGATAATACAAAGCAATTTATTAGCACACATTTCTTATTCCTCTTTTCAGAAACAGCTCCTTCCTGCCATGAAAGCAAGTGAAAAATAAGTTTAATGTGCAAGCCCTTCACTGGCAAGTTGCATCACTGAGAGACATGTAGCTACAGGCTTTCAAAGCATTTTTCAAAGCTGTAACTTAAAGCAGCTATTTTTCCTCTACCAATATATTTCTAGCAAGCCATATATGTATCCCAACTTGAAACTGATAAAACTGCTAGAATATAATTAATAATGATCAGTGAAAGGAAGCTAAAGTATCTCCTGTTCCAACAAAATTAAACAGCTTCTCTGAGAACGTTTGAGATAATCCTTGATTCTTCCTTCTGAAATATTGGAGAACTTGGAAACTGTTGCTGAAGCTGCATTTCAAAAATATTTGTGTCAGCTCCAGTTTAGGACATTAAGCCCTGGCTAAACGCGCAACTACACTACAGTCATAAACTCATCCTTCTAACAGCATAAGCACAATGGATGTGCTGTGTTCAAGCTGCCATACAGACCATTAACTGATTGATTATTTAGCACTCTTTGCTCTGTAATACGGCAATAACACAGTAATAAATGCTTTGTCATACATTTACAATACAGAGTACATCTATTGAAACACAGCGCTCACACACAGTTAAATACACTGGCTGCTTCTGTTGCACTGCAAACTATTTCCTGTTTTTAATTCCATGAGAATGGAGTGTGATGAGTTAATGCAAAAAGAATGTAAGCAATACCACTAAGATGACCGGTTACATTATGTATACACTAACCAGACAGAATGTATATGTACTAATAATTTACATCACTGGAAAGCTATCTTCTAATTCTGATAACATAAATATCACTGAACTGGCTGGATCAAGGCTGTCATCTTAGTTTTGTTATATGATCCTTGAACTGCAGGCTTGCTGGTTATTCCAACATACACCAGTTACATTTGCATGTCATTAGCACTCTACCATTATTTATAGTTTACAATTTAACCATGATTGGTTCATTTTATTACCAAAAAAATCCTGCTAAAATATCAAGTATCAGGAGATAGAAAGCATCTCACTTTAAAAGAATAGCTGTACTCAAACTTGTGCTTTTCTCTATTCTGGCAAATACTTAGATTTGAATTTTAACATTCTCTGTATGAGCAAGAAGAGCTTGTTTTCTCTTTCTCTATTTCAGTCTGTGTTCTGTGATGTCTTGTTTGAATGGCAATACTGTCATTAGGCTAAATGTTCAAATTCAAAGCTGCTTTTACAGTTACCCACAATTTAATTTTCCATAAAGTGGTGATTAGGAGCTGTGACTTGCTGTGTAGCACTAGGGGGCGTTCTGGCTGCCAGGGCCCAAAATCTTCTGTTCTCACCCCAAAAGCAACAATCAATACCCATCTGAAAGCTCACAGTCTTTCAGAAATAAGAGATTTGGTTATTTTTAAATGCACAAACATAATCATTTCAACATGAAGGCATAATCAGTTTGAAATGTTGCACCTCCAGATTTTGGCCCTTCCTATTTTTCACCTCATTATTCACCAATTTAGCATTAGACAATAATAAACAGTAACATGGGTTAGCACGAAATGAATTTGTGATAAATATTAAATCAGAATCTCTCCTTGGTCATTTCTTACTGTACTGATCACAGTTCCCAACTCTGTGTCATAAACAATAGCGTTAAGTCCACATGAGAAAAAAAATAAAAGAACTGTTTTGGTATATCCCACCTCTCAAATCTTTCATCAGTTGGCTTATTGATTTTGTTTAAAACACATTAATCAGGACTTTTACTTCTTCAGAACATCATTGAAAGAAATCATGACTTTTCACACTGACCTTTACCACTTTGAGCTCTGATCTTACCTTTATGTGCCTGAAGTTACTCCTGTTAACACTAAAGTGAGTTGCAACAGAAGAGAGCCAACAGTGGGTGAGACATGTCTCTCCTTTTATGTTCATCATGAGCATTTAATTAAGTTTTAAAGTGGAAAGCAACTCAATTAATAATGTGAATACACTGAAAAGATGCATTTTAAAATAAGCTTATTGCAACAGTGAAGATACTGACCAAAGACTAACCATTCATTTGTGAATTCAACATAAGATAGGGTTGTTTAAATCAGAAAGCCACATTTTTCAGAAAAATATATACCAGTGTACCAGGAGCATAGGAACAAAAAACATGGAAAGAAAGTGGCAATGTAAGTTGGTGAACAAGAACAACTATGTTGGTCTCTAATTTCAGATCTGAAATCCCCTCTCATGCCCACCAGCACAAGTTTCTCCAAATTCTATAAGGGCAACTACCAATATATATAAGACAATTGTAAATGTAACTTCAGACTTTATACACCTAAAGTGAAAAAGGCTTCATGAATGATTCATAATGCTTACAAACACAGGTGTAGAATTAAGGGGTGAAAAAAAAGCAGCTGCAAAAACCTCTGCAAAACACAAGCCCACTCATTCTTACTTTGGTCCCTTTCAGTTTGAGAAGACCTTGACAAATTTCCTTTTATTGCCTCTGAAGAATGGTATAAAACAAAACCAGGAGGTCTGAGTAAAGGAATTTGGTATTTGTATGGCAGTGAAATAATGTGAAGCTTCTTAAACATATGTAGTACCTGAAAACAGACGGATTTAGCATCAAGAACTTACGTGCCCATTACAGTTCAAATTCAAAAGATATTGATTTGCTGGTGTTACTGTTACAATTACACTCTATTGTCAAACACTTTAAAATGTTGTGTGCCTTAAAAATACTGTGATGACATAATTCCTAAAATGAAGAGTGTTGCATTTTGAAGGTATGGTCACTTGGCCACAAATACAAATAAGACATGATAAAAAAAACCAAAAAACCATTAAGTGTGTAGCTGAGGGCAGAAAGTAGTTTGGTTTTACCTACCCACTGCTTTTAAGACTACCAGTCCCAAGAAATGGGTGAGTAGGATTTTGGTTGTTTCTCCAGATAATATTTCTTTCATTCCAGGACAGCTACCTGAATGAACTACTATCCAATAGTTTCCAGTACTTTTCCTAAAATAATTCCTTGTGGTTTACTTCTGCCATCTCTGCTTTTCCAATAACACTAATAGGAACAATGGATATTTTTGTTTGATACACTGATGAAAACAATTCAGAGTTATTCTGACAGATCAAAAGGCAATGGCTGCCAGCCTCTCTGACAGTAGTCTCAGACTGCTTATTTCACTGAAAAATACTAGCATCTGACAATACATGCTTGAAGAAAGAAAGGTGAACAGTTCAAGTAGAAAAAAAAATGTTTGGCAAATATATCACTCAAGCATGTATCTCAAATATTAGGCTATTTAAAATTTAGGAATGCCAAGGATTACTCAAGAGGGAAAAATTATAATAATATTCTAACAACCACAACAGACAAAAAAGAAGAAGCAAACCACAACTAGAAAAACAAATAAATAGTACATATTTCAGAGGGATTTAAGTCTGCTGTCCCACTGCAGTCTAAGCCAATCTAACTGCAGGTTGTTTAATTTCTGTCCCCTACATTGTGACAACTTTTGCAATTCCCATTTCTGACAGAACACTAAACTGACCAAAACAAAAGCATGAGTTACAACCTAAATATGAAAATGCACTACATAAAACATTAGGATAAATGTGATTGTCCCTGATTTCCCTCAGTCATCCATTTTAACACTGATGGCATGTAAGTTAGCAAACCCTACTATGGTTGTGATTTAGAGCCAGTAGTTTTATTATTTGCTTGCACATTCCTTGTGGGATGAAGGAATACACGTGAATGTTTTCCATTCACAACTGTGATCCACTGCCTAGTATATTAAACAGCTTGCCATTCTGACACATGTTCCTCAACTCTTGGTAAGATTTTTCAAAAGTTAATAGTGTCAGATTTGAAGATTACTTAACAACATTTGATAAAGACAAACTGTAGCCCTTTTTGGTAATGATGTGCTTAATATTTACCATCATGAAGGCTTAAAGATGGAGGAACAGTGAAATTCAAAATTAATGCTACCAGAATGAGTGTCTTACACAAGTGATCTAGATTCTCAGTTTTGAGTCTCAATCACCAAACAAAACAAGCTCTGTTAAAGAATCCAGTTATTTGTTAGTTCTGATGATGTCCTAAACTTCAAAAAATGAGTGTTACTTACTTGCCCTTTATCCTACAGGCCAGAAAAGTTACAAAATAAGGGCAAAACAACTGCAGTATATTTATTTGGACTCAAACTTTAATATATTCCAAGATGTTTGGTTTATTCTTTCTCACTTCCCTTCTCCTGTTCCTTATTTAATCTAAAATCAACACGTTTACGCTGATAAAGAAAAAAAAAAAGAAAAAGAAAAAGAAAGACACTTACTGAAACAGTAATTGTGGAAATTGTAATGGATAGACAGTCATAACAAAAAAGACAGAGCAAGCCATATTATGTAACTGAAACTCTTCAGTACTTTGTTATTTTTAAATTATTAGGTCACTAGCAATTAATGCAAAGCTATCCAGCAGCAAGAGTCAGCACCAGGAACAACAGAATAACAAGAACTCGAGTCTGAAAGTTAATTGAAGTAGAAATATGTTCAGGCAAGAAAAGAGTAGGGAAAAAATATTTTTTTTTGCGCTAATCAGCTTCAGCTCATAGACAATTTGCAGAATATTTTGTGTGAGTTCAGGTTTATTAAAGTTAGGCAATAAATTAAACTTAAGAATGCATGTGCTGCTTGTGTAGAAAATCATAAAATATTCTCAAGTCACGTCAGGTATTTATGATGTGATGCCTATCAGAAATATTCATGTCAACTCAGCCCTAAAAGAAACAAATTTCCAGTGTTAAATAGTGAACTATGTAAGATCAGATCACAAAACTATTGCTTGAAATGAACCTGACATCTGGGGGGGAACTGTTATGGTATTTTCAATGACATTACGCAAATACTAATAAGACTGATAAGGCTGTTCTCATAGCAATTAAAATTTTTCAAAAATGTAGATGCTAAGGTTCTGGTTTTTTAAAAGTATGACCAATTAGAACTTCAGGAAGGTACATTAGTGAAAAAAAAAAAAAAGCTGTTGGCAACTTTATAATTGGATTGACCCCACGCTCCATTATGACAACACACTCTTACAATTACAGTAATGTCTAAATGAGTACTAAATATTAAGGCTGTAATGAGTCATGTTGTTTTACACATGTTTTTAGCAGAGCACAATGCTAACAGCATCTGATGGCTTGGCTCTTGTTTCCTTTCCAAGAAAAGCAACCCAAAACTCCTCACAGCAACCTGTTCCTGGCTTTCCTGTATGGGTCAGGAAATCAGGCCTCTGTTTCCTCTCCACATGTTGCAGCAGGAAGAGCACTGCAGAGCTACTTCCTAAAGGAACTCTTCTTGCCCACCCCTTCCTTGACAGCCCTGAAAGAATTATGTGTATTATGTAGGAGGGGGGAAGGAGAGCCAGATTGCATGTCAGTGCAGGTCACAGTTACAATGCAGCAGATCTCACAAAGGTGGAAGGTCTGATAAGAAGCGAGTCTTCTTTACTTGCTGTGTCAAATCACCAATAGTTTATCTAAAGGTCTGTGCCCTTGAAGCACAAAAATATATTGTTTTTAAGCATAACTGGAAATACCTTTCCATCAAGAAAAGTTGCCTGCCTATGTGACTTTACATGGTGCATGCAGCTATTTTTCCAGTCCCAGAGATAATTAGCACAAGGGCGCTTTGCCAAGCTAAAGCAGAGAGAATATCCTTCACAGCCTTTCTGGGCATTTGTGTCCTTTTCCAATTTTTATGCTGCTGTCACTGGACTCTGGCATTTCTTACCCGATTCATTTGCTTTCTCTGGTAATCATATGCAATGAAGATATGCATGGCCAACATTTAAACAGGCTGCAGATCAATTAGTGGTCTTAAGTTTATCTGATTTTTATCAAAGAAGACAGAGCTTTGGGTCGATTGTCAGAGCCTGTGTCAAGTTGACCTTTTCAGAGACGTCTACATTGCCAGTCCCTTGGGCAACTTGTTGTCCCCTGTTAGTCTCTGAATGGCAGAAGTCTGTTCTGCTCAAGCACAAAGTATACACAGATGTCTATATTACATTCTTATAGGTTTGACAGCAACTGCATGTTGTATCTATAAACTGTCCTTTAGCAGTGACACTTCCTCAATGATGATAAGCTAATTTATGCAACTAAATCTCCTTTGTGCAGAAATGAAAGCTAATTGAGTCATTACAAAGTAATTCAGGAAGGAATACCTTGTATAAATTGGCTTACTTTATAAATCCTTCTCAAGTGGTTTTCATGCATCCTAAGTGGTGCTTAAGCAGTTTTGCTGCCATCACATACCCGGGTGAAAAAGACAGCTTTACAGAGCTATAAAAACATTATTTTAAAACAGCAAATGGAAGAGAAAAGAAAATAAAGGTAAAAAGAAAGTGTATACACAGAATAAAGAGGGAAGGTTTTAATTACCTGAAACAGTGAAAACTTCGTCCTGGCTCTCATTGCTTGACATTTCAGCTCCTGAAGAAGGACGTTCTTCTGCAAAAGACATAACTGCAAATGAAATTTTGAAGGGTCACCTCAGCTAACAGGAATTACAGCCCACTGTATTTGCAGATTGTTTACTATTTTGCACTTATACAGAAGTTGGAACATTGTTATTTCTATGGTTTCCGCCATCCATTCAAACACTCCAAGAGCTTTCTTTCAAAATCTCATTGTGAACATCTGTTTCCCTTTTCGCTCTGGTCTGAATGCAGTCATATAGAGCTGCAGTTCTGCTGATTTTCAGTCATTCCAAGATAATTAGAATGAGGATCCTCTTCTGCTGCATCCATTTCTTGCCAGAAAAGGATAAAGAAAAGGAGACTAAGGTGTGAAAAAGTATCCCCAACCCAAGGAATAACTCAGAGAGCAGTATGAAACGAAGGCAGATGACATCTTACCTTCAACACTGTCCTACAGACACAGTAGCTCAACACCTGCATGAAGGGAACACAGCCAGTGCCCTTCACTGCTCCTGCCCACTGTGCCTCACCATGGTTTTAAGCAAGCCAGATTCTAGCAAATGACTTAGTGCAAGTTTAAGAGACAAGAAAAGAGAAAACCTGGCAGTGCTCAGCTCTAAAGAATGTTTTCTGGCTAGCAGGCTTGGAACACTCTGAAATCCCCACAGGCAATTTCAAAAGATGTGCTCCATACTCCCTGTCTGGCACAGACATTGAACTCTCTCATGTCCAGACCCTCACTTGAGTAAATCCACACTCAGTACAGGGACACTGCTGCTCACATTTCCCAGTCAACAATTCTGTTGAGGTAAAAAAGGGGAACAAACTTTTAGCTGAATCCTGCCTTTAGGTTCATAAGGAAGTAGAAACAAATTTATCTTGGCATTTACAGTATATCAAAACTGACAAGGCTGCTGTACTGAATGAGGAAATAGTATATTGATAAACCCAGTTCTCAAATATGAATTGGACTTTTAATACATTTAAACTATCTGGCTTTGCTACTCATCACATCTTAAAAAGAAGCTTGACTATCTCTGTAAGATACACATTTCAGCAACTAATTTTGATATTTTACTAATGACAGACAACAGATAAAGCACTCACAGTGTTTAAAATGTTCCTCATTGTGCAACTCTTATGTAATTGCCCATTTAATTTGACAAAGAGTGAATTTTATATCAAGAGTTCAAAGGATTTTTTAGCCTTGTAAAAATTTAATCTATCCACAAGACTGTTCCTGCAAAACATTAAGGCAGATGTTTAAAGCACAAGAGTAGACCTGTTGGAATGAGTATGCATAATTGCTGCTAACCTCTATACACAGTCCTACAAATATTACAATTACATCATAAGATTCACTCTACAAAGTGCTTTGAAATTCTGCCCTACTAAGCCAGAAAGATTTTTTATTCTTGAATCTTGACTAGTTAAAAATCTGGTCAAGATTAACATAAACTATTTTTTAAGCCTAGGTGGGGGGAAAGAAGAGAAAAAAAAATCCTAGCAATAGAACAGGAGAAATCTGAAGTTGTAGTACACACAAAACACTCTAAACTATGTACTGCATTCAGATGCTCAAATGTATTCCCCTACTTGGCATTAACATTTGTCACTTTTCCAAGTATGCTTATCTGTTTAATAACTCACAATTGGAGCATAAATGGCAAAAATGCATCCCTATGTGCTGTCCAGAGCACTAGGAGGCACTGTCATTCTGTGGGTTCCCTACCATGGTTACACCCTCACAGGGAGTAGTACCCCACTATCAGTCACATTTTCTAGAATTGCTCCCTTTTCCCAGAAAAAAACCCACACCTTCATCCAACACACACAGTATTATATTAATCTTTCATTAAATAGATAGTGACATTACATGTTACTGAATGTTTGGACCTAAATCAGTTTTTGTATTGAATGTCCAATGGATTTTAACTCTATCACTTGTCATGGTCATCAGACTAGTTTAAACTGAGGACTGACTCCAGTAGAGGGTATCTCAACTAAAGTAAAGCAGCAGCAGAGTTTTGAAGAGATTTTTTTGTAAGGTACAGCTGAATACATATAGACTGCATTGTGATTTCACAGATAATATTTAGAATATATGTATTCTTCTGAAAAAATTATTTCCTAGAAACAGGAGTTGACCAGATCCACATCTGAAGATATGAAAATGTCTGAATCAAAGCTCTTTGAATTCCAAATTCAAGCAAAAACTCACTGTATTTGCATACTGGTTTGGATCCCAACCATCCCCACTTATCCCACCATGCTTTACACTACACAGTTGTCACAGAGAGGACAAAGTTTTAGGTACAATTAGACTGGAAGAGGCACTCCAGAAGCATGCTGGACATGGTCCAGCTGCTAATGGGCATTCAATCCATGGTAGCAGGCTGAAGTGACTCCATAGGAAACCTTCTCTGAAACATGCACAACAAACATCAGGTCCTTGGCACAAACCTCTGCTTTATGAATCTCTTGCAAATGGTTCATGCTATTTGCTAATGCAATCATGCTCAGAGTGCAGCAGTTGCAGTAGGCTTGACTTAGGGTAGTAAAAAAGAATCTGTGGTTCTTAACTCATGTTTTTAGGTATTATGGCCTGAAGCAGTAACTATGTGCAGGCAGTGTCCTTTAAACACTGCAACCTCGATTACCTCGGGAATTACAGCTGCAGTCTGATGCAACATGCATAACTTTGTGTTGCAACATGGCACAGAGCCAAAACATGAAAAATTAAATTTAAAAATACAGTAGAAATGCTTCTGGTTTGTTTTTTTTTTTTTAAGATACTGTGTATTAGGAGTCATGCCTACCTTGAAAATAATCTATTCCAGTTTTTCCTCTGTACATCTTCTTCACACCATCCCTATCACTGCACAGAGAAAATACTCTTTTCCACCTTCTCACTATGTCAAAATGAGACTAATCTGTACTAATCAAACCAATGAACTCTTCCAGAGCTGTAGATCCTAAGAACCCCTGAGATACAGATTATGTTCCAGACTGTGCTGATACTTAGATACTTAAAGGCAAACAAACTACAAAATTCTTGCAACAATGCAACAAGGAACTGACTATATTTGTTAAAGGGTTTTTTCAGTTAGTCCATGAAAGCTGTGGAAAATAATTTATTTATTCAATTTGCAGTTAGAAGAAAAAACAAAAATAATCACCCAATCGCATACGATTCCACCATCTGCAAAATTTTAGAAGTGAACAGTGAATTCTACACTTCCTGAGGTTTTTTTCATGAATCCATTTTTTTTTCCTTTCGATTTCTTTTTCTTAAAGGGAGGAAGGAAAAAAGATTGGACTACTTGAGTATAAAACAGATAAGAGTTTGGCTTGAATAGTGCATTCCTCCAATGGAATGTGGTATCTCCATGATAAACATGCAGTTTCCTCTACTAACACATTACCTAACCATCTTTTTACATTAGATTCTAATTTAATGCCATTATTATTTGGTATTCAGTTGCCTTCTAGTTTCTGACACGTTGTCATTGCACAATATTAGTTTACACCTTGAATAATCCCAGTTTGTGAGTCAATATATTCTATTCAATGCTTTGATTACAGTAAACAAAACCAGCTCAGCTATGCAGCGAAATCTACCAAACCACACAGATGGTTATAAGCTTTTCATTGTGTGGTTTCCATAGCAATCATATTGCAAATCTGGAAGCTTCTTGCAAATAAGCAGCTTGTATTTACATGCCTCTCAGCTGCAGCATGAAACACAACAAGTTAAGTTATTATTCCAATCACATATTGTTAGCAACATGACTGGAAGATGTTTTGATCAGTTCAGATAAAAAGTACTGCAGTGAACTAATTTTTCATCTATTTCATAATGATACAAGCAATCACACACTTGTAATGCACATTCATGTCTCTTCATTTAAAATCTTGCTGTAGTGTCAGAAGGTTATAAGCATACAAACAAGTCTTGTAAGATAGATCCCCCACAAAAAAAATTATATTATTAAATAATCAATTAAAAAAACTACACAGTGTCTTTACTATTGTACTTGGCAGGGGAAATGCATGCAAAAAAACAGGTGTGTGCATGAACTCTGCTGACACTGAGTATCACAGGTTTACACTGTTTTGGCCAAGAAAAAGTAAAATAAATAATGGCTTGTTAACACCAAGAGGATTACTCCTCCACACTGCTTTTTGCTACAAAATAATGACTCTGCACATATGCAAACAAGAACTTTCAAACCCAAATAAATGCTTACCATGGAAAAGAGTCAAGACCTTTTCTCCCCAGAATTTATAATTTTATGAATTGACCCACCCCCCATAACAGATGGATTATTACTCTAATAAGGAACATAAATTAACCTACGTAATTTGTTTTTAAAAATTAGCAAGAATTGTTTTTTTAAAAAACAATTTGTTCAGAGAAACATTTAATATTGATTGAGAAGCAGCAATAAATGCACAAAATTTAAGAACAAGTTTGTTTATACAATTTGACCAAACTCACATCTTCTGCCAGCATTTGTGGTGACCATTTGTGGCTAGTGACCATCTTGTTCAGTAAATATGTATTGATGCCCTGTTTGATGCAGGGCCAGCAAATTGCCTTTCCTGAGGTCAGTGCTCCCCAGCACTCTCACCTGTACAGGCCTGTACACTTCACCCAAACTCTTACAGGGTTTTAGTCTAAGCAGCTTCATAGAAAATCTAGTAGGTTTATGTGTGTATTTATAATGGCAGGGATCTTCATTTCTGGTATTTTCTTTGGACTCCAGATCCACCCATTATATATGAGAGAGATCTCTCTGTACTAAGAGATATTCAAATGCAATTAGCAAAATTCCAACTTTAATAATCCTCTAATATTCCCAAAGATCCATCCCTTTCCCCCAGCTCCTCTGGGATGTGGCAGATTACTGGAAGATTTACACACAGCTTCTTGACATTTCACCTCACCCTGCATTCCCATTAGCAGCCTGGTGCACGCTGTAAACAACAAAACAGTTTGGAAAAGGCTGCTGGAGGTGCTATTGTGTGAGTTCAGGGGGCAGCAGAGAGGGGGAGACAGACTATTCCATTAGCAAAGTTCCACCTGGCTGTACAATAGTGCATGGTTTGGGAATGAAAATGCCTCCAGGACAGTGAGAGAAGTGGGAAACAAGTTGGCTGCTAGAGAAGATATTATAAATGTGAGATTTTCTTACCATGACAGAAGAGAGGACATTTTATTGCTACTTCTATGTCAGCTTAACACACAACAGCTCAAACAAAATAAAAAGTTATACTCCTGTATGGCAAACTTGAGTGTAAAAAAAGCCAATTTCCAAAACACAAGCAGAATGATAGAAATAGGTCACCCAAAGGCTAAAAACACTGGGATTGCAGACAAGATGACAGCATATGTCAGCAAAAGCTGCATCTGACTAAATGGTCATCTGCATTCAGAAATATGATGGGCAATAGGCAATACAGAATTGTATTCCAAAATACAATAAGAGATATCTGGGTTATGAACAATATAAAAATAGGTCTTAAAGAAAAATAATATGCCTACTGAGATGCTTCAGTTTTAGTTGATGACAACCCATGCCAATTCCTAACCCAAATTTCTTCCAACACATGTGATCCAAGTCTGATTCCAAGATGGAGGCACAAGGTTTAATTCAAATATAACACCATCTAAACTGGATGGGACCTCCAGCTAACATTTTTGCACAAGTTTTAACCAGCTCTTTGAAAACAACCATTATTACCTAAATTCTAAAGTAAGGTTAAATATACACACTACTCTTCCCAACCAGTAGACAGTAACAGAAGTCTGCTATTAATATTAACAATCTCCTGACTTCTCAATGGCCTTGAATAAGTAGCAGTGGCTTTACAAAATGAAAAAGCCAGAATAATGAAATAACTTTGGGAGAGAAGGGATCTGTGGAAATTGCTCAGTCTAACACCCTGCTCTAACTCAGAAAGTTAGATCAGGTTTCTAGGAAGCAGCATTTGGCCTCTTCTGGTACTCCACACTAAACTTGAGCAGCAGTTTAAAAGGGTCTGTGCATTTTAATAGCTCATGTATGAGACAGCTGAAGCTAATGACTTTCTAGAACAGGATTAGCTCAAATTACTGCTCTGTCCAGATCTTGCCAAGTCTCCAGATGTGAGGTTTCCTGTATTCCTTGAGAAATCCTGTGCTTTTTTTCCCCTCAGTTACACTCCTTTTATCTTTAAAAGGTGCTACTGTGCACCACTGTTGCTCCCAGTTGTCTAAGCAATCTGAATAACTAAACCAGCCAGCTCAGCTAAAAGCGAAGCACTGCCTCCTATTCAGAAGACCAAGACCTTGGGAATCATCCTCAGAGAGAAAGATTAGTAGATTTTGTTGTAAATTAACTCAGAATCATTGCTGCAAGAGAAGGAGAAGAAGTGACATGGGAGTACTGGAATGTCACTTAGACATTTTCAGGAGAAAAAACTCTCTAAAAACAACTTTTCTGTGGCACCACCCAGTGAATCTCAGCATATGTAATGGTCTGGCTTAACCAAAACCAAAAAGATACAACATCCCCTTCCTAAGAAAAGTATTTTGGAGTCACACTATTTGGTAAACTAAGGAGTAAGTAAACCAAAATATTCCCAGTCCCACTAAGGACAAATAGCAAACATACTTTATGGCTGCAATTCTCTAATGTTGAATAGAATAACATTGTTTGGATCATACAACTATTGCTATGAAAAATAATAACAGAGAGAAGTAGCAGAGAGAAATGAGTACATTTGGAGAACTGTTTGAAGGGAAGAAGTATATCTTCCTAAATACATTAAAAAAGACACCACATTTCTCCTATATTACCACACACACATGAACTACAGTAGCACAGTGGATTTAAAAAAATAATGTTTTTAAAAGCTGGACGATATTATTTGGCCTCTCACTATTTTACTGGAAAAAAGCAAAAAGTGATCAAAGAACACATCTCTGGAGGAAAAACAGCTACTCTCACCCAAAAAAAAAAAAAAAAAAAAAATCTACTGTGCAGCCTTTTACCAATTTTCATGAAGTCTTGGAGATTGCTTTGCTTTACTTACCTTTTCTACTTGCTGAGACCTGAATATATGTTAACATCTCACTTCTTTCTTTTTCTTTCCTTTCCCCAGTACTAAATATTCCAGTACCTTTGCTTTCCTGCCTTCACCCCATTCTGTAGTCCTCTCCAGACCCCACAATTTTGTACATTTACCAAACACAGAAGTTGTTAGTATGAAAGTTGCTATTTCCAGGGCCTTATGAGGCCGTTCAGATTTAAAAAAAAAAAAAAAACTGTCAAAATGGGAGGAAAAATATTCTCAGTCACCTGAATGACTGAACAGAATATATTCACTGGGACAACAGAATAATCCACAGAGGTGCAGGCAATTCCCAGTTCTAGTTAGGAATATATTAAGATTTCATTAATTCAGCTTCCTGTTTAGAGCCCTCCTTGCAAAAAAGCAATCTTCAGTCATGTTTTGAGTGATAGCTCAGTTCAACTTAGTTGGCCACTTCCTTGCACTAGTCTTCCAAACAACAAATAACCTAAAATCTCTGATAAAAACCAAACCAAACCCAAACCAAACCCAACCCAATCTTCTCAATTTTTTTTACACACAGATGCCTTAGAATGCCTAATTTTGGATTATTTATTTTATAAAATTACCTACTTATTAGTAGTAAAATTCAGTATAACCATGCCAAAGTGCAATGTGCACTGCAGAGAAATAAGGGATGGGTTTTGCACTGACCTTTTTATTTCCTCATTAAGAAAGACCTGATAAAAGTAATTTTTCTCAAGAGAAAAGATAAAGGTCATCACAAGCAAGGTCATTGTGGATATGCACACAATGATTATAATGAAGAATAAAAGATATTTTAGAGATCCAATTCCAGAAACTCATTCACAGATTTCCTGTTTTCATATTCACAGACACTTTGTATTTACTAATAAAGTCACTATTTTGGGGATTTTTTTGTCAGAAATAAGTATTTGTCTAATCCTATATGCTGAGTGAACTGGTCAGAATACATTAAACTCAGAAATAAAAAAATTGTTTTATTGGCCATCAGAGAAGGTAAATATTTCCCAAGTGAGTTCAAAATCCAGCTCAGTACAAATTCCTTAAGTTTTACTAGGTACTTTTTAAAAATCTTACCTTTACTTTTTTGATCAAGATATTACAAAACAACTTCCACACCTGAACAGAAGCATCTCTGAAGATGCAGTTTCATGTTAAACTTCAACAAAAGCACAATTTTTGTTTCTAAAGACTCAATTTTTGCATACCAAATTGAATAGGCATCCTACATAAATCCATCCTTAAACATTTAAGGAAGGAATAAAATATTAAAAATACTTGCAATTATTGGACAGAATGTAAATTAGTTTCTCAAAGGGAAAAAACTAACAACAATTTTTAAGTTTATTCCATCATTCTATTGTAGGTTCATAGGAATCTGTACTAGAGATTGCTGGCCTAAATATGTGTGGTATGTACATAAGAATATTCCTCTAAATGTAATAAAGATTTATATGAATTCACTGTAACTAAAATAAATTTGTTTGTTCTCTCAACCTGTAATAGCTCTTAGCTATGTAAATAGTTTAAATGTTCAACATGACATTTTATAAACCTTATTATTAAAATGTTTTGCTTAAATAAATGTGGTGGCTATTAAAATCTACATAGAAAATATAAATAGCTCCCAATGTAAATACATTTAGCAATCAAATATTCAATTAACTAATCTATACTGTATAACTGTACTACAGTGTTATTTGACAACCATGTACAGCAGTTATATTTCTCAAGCTTAAATTTATATGACAGAAAAAGTCTGTAAATGTCAAGTAAAGTTTCTCATAATCATTGATCAGCAGCAAGTCTTAAATTTAAAAGCCATTTCTGAAAACTACGTATTCTTAATTGTGACAAATGGGACTTGACATAAAATTTACATACATACATTTCATAAAGCATCTTGCTTAAACCACATAATATCCTATAATAATCTGCAAGGTTAATGTATTCAAATTTATAGTATGATTCCTGAACTTACTCAAAAAAGGGACAAAAGGCAAGGCATTGCTCACTTCAGTGAAAGGAAACACAATACAGTTGTTGGCATGTTTCCACAAGCAAAGTCTGGCTCCCAGATGCTTCTCTTGTAAACGTTATACCAGGACATTTTTGCATTCTCTGTGTTGATCACTAACTGCACACTAACAAAAAAAAAAAAAAAAAAATTCAGCAATTTCCCCCTTTGGGTATTTTTATTAAAAATAACAAACCCACACTATTGCCACTTTGCACTGTTTATGGCCCAGGCCATTAAATGAAATTGTATCAACTACACTAAATCCTTTCTCCAACTAAAATGATGAAATTAAGTGAAAATGTTATTGCTATGATTAACTAGTATCAGGTTAAATCAGAAATAAGCAGAAAATTATAGCTGCAATGCAGACTGTTTACATGTACCACATTTTGGGTAACATTCCCATATCAATCTCTGCAAATACTATCACATTCTTCAATTCTCATCCATTAGGTCCATATTGGGATTGGCCACTCTGGATATCAGATCTTACTAGCCCTACATGCCACAAACCACAGTGCACCTCAGAGAGAAGAGGTAGGACACTGGGATATGGCAATAATTCATAAGCAGGAGATGACAGCTGTTCCCTAGGCAGGGACTGACTCCCCAGGTCAGTGTGGATTGGCAGGCAGGTGTATCTCTAAAGAACCCATGGCTTCTGGAGTCTCATACTACTAGAAAGGAATGCAAACAAGATAAATTCAGTTAGTATATTTTAGGACAATAGAAGCACAACCCTCATGCTAGGATCTACAGACTTTCCAGTAGATAATGCTTTGTTTTAAAAATGCAATTCCTTCCTTTAAAATTCCCAGTTTGATGTTAAGATTTAAGGATAGAATAATTGTTACAGACTGCTAAGACAGAACCCTTCTACAACCCAAAAATGGAAGTATTGGAACATCTTCTTTAGGGATAAGTTCCAGATATCCTAAACTGGTTTTCATTAAAACAGAAACTCAGAAAGGTGAGGAAAATAAGATCTGCTAGGAAAAGTTAAGACTTAAAGAAAAGGACTGAAACAAAATTTCCACTGTGCCAACCATCCCCTTTCTGGATGAGAAGACTGTTCTCCTATCTTGCCATCTAACACAAATCTCACTGACTTGCCAAAAAACTTTCCTCAGTCTCTTCTGGCTTCTTAAGAAAAGATTCTCCCCTTTGCTGCTGAAGCTTATCTGTGAGCCTGCACCCTGCACTTCCCTGGAGCATCCCTCTGTCTCCTCCAGGGCACAGCAGACCACTGCATCTTGCCCTCCCTGCCTGGTCTGCTGTGTGGTCCAGGAGCTGGACCCTGCTGCACATTTTCCTTTCCTAGGAGCAACCATCCTGCTTCTTTCAAAAACTTGTACCCAGTCCAGGGAGCAGCAGCCAAGACAAGGAAAAAAGCAGCCTTTTCCTGTGTTACCTTCTTTATAGATGTGTAAACTAACCATGACATCTATTGCAAACACAGTATGCAACATACAAAAAAATCAGATATACATGCATATCATGAGCTCTGGTTAATTGGTAGTATTTTCTTAGGCTAATTCCTCCATTTGGAGGAGAGTAGCAAACTGAAAGGAAAAGACATATACAGAAGGATTTATGCTGATGCATTTCTTAAGGCTGAAAAATTCAAATCAGAGATTTGTATCTACAGTAACAGAATGATTAATTCAGCCTTTAGAGCCCACCTTGCTGGGTCTTATTTGAGAATTCAGTTGAACAAATTATGGTTCTTTAATAGCTACCTTGTGGAAACCAGAAAAGTTGAGAAGTGATAGCCTGAGGCACCATATAACCTCTGGTTGCTCGTTTCTCAAAAAACTCTATCTAATGGTTTTAATAGCCTGATATGCAGTCATTCATCACAAATTCAAAAAATTAAGGTTCTTTGATCTATCTATATAGTATTTATCACATTTATACCCAAGCAGTAGAATGGGCCCAATATATATTTCTATTTTCATAAATATACATAATACAATTGACATTTTGCTTTGAACTTGCTAAACTGCAGCAACTCCTCAAATTTATGCTTAATAAACTATCTCACATAACATGACATTTTCTCTGAATGCTCACATTAAGTGTATTGCACTGCTTCTTAATTAGATAAAAACAGTGCCACCATAGAAAACTTTGCTTTCAAAAGAAAATAATTTGGGTCCGCAACCCATTGAAGAACAAAGCTTTGTTCACATTTAACATGAAGCTAGCTGTCAGAGACAGAGTCAACACTGAAAAAACTATAATACAAGTAAAATTACTTTGTGTGACTTTTTTCTTGCCAGGATGACAAGTTTTTCTGAGACAGGATTCTATCTCTTAATAACAAACAGTTTCTGTCACATACTGTTCACATCAGACTGGTTTTACAAATCAATAGAGTCACTGTTTAATACTGGTACACAGAAAATAGAATTAAAATTACTGACCAGTACCTACAATAAAACATCTTCTTTCCATAAGCAAACTCATTTCAGGAAATTGTGAGCTAATTAGTTTTTGAAGGAGTTCTTTAAACAGAGAAAATTATGATTAAAAATATTCCCATTTTAGATATGCTTTCTAATTTTAAGTAAGAAAGTTTTAAAATGCCACTAGATAATAGTTTATTTAGTGGTGTATTTTTTGTTGGCTTTGGTTTGGTTTGGATTTTTGGTCTGGTTGGATTTTATGGTACTTCACTTTTAAAGTCTGAAATACATAAATAAAGTTTAGCATTTGCTAATGTAAGACTTTGATAAACACAGCCTTTCCAACATGAACTCCTTCAATTTATTCCAACAGTTGACCACAACATCAGGAAGATCACTTCTATCTTCTCCACTTGTAAACTCTGAAGCCTGAAACATCTGAAAACTATTAAGTCTCTCCTGCAGTTCCAAAAGAGAAGAATAAATACCTATACTTAACAGCACACACTTTCCATTTACTGTAGATACTGTAATTGACTGCTTTGAATCTTGCAGCTGACCAAATTTTCTGCAGCAGAGGTATATCACTGAATAAAATAGAAATAAAGAACATTATTCTAAAAGTATTGATCAGTGGACAAACCCACCCTGAGTCAAATCAGTCAATATACCTCTCACATGTGAATCAGACTAAATATGAGTACTGAGTTGTTATTCCACTTTGACTGGCCTCCTCACTTTTGCAAACATATGTGTGATGAGGAAACAGGGGGTGAACTGCCCCATGGACAGCAGGCTTTCTGACAGCTATGGGCCACCTGTTGTTCACAGACTGCCACTTTATATTCACTTTAAAAGAAATGCACAAGAGCCTCTGAACTTTACTTTTCCTCACAAAGACCTGCCACTTCCCACTCAATGGACATCTCATTCTTTTCAGCTACACCAGATTGTCTTACCTCCTCTTCCATCACTGACACCCAACATCAGTGGAAAGAAGAGCTCCCTCTTTAGATGTTGGATTACAGTAATTGAAGATAATGCCCAAGCTCCTGTGGCAAACAAAATCTGAGGTCCAGGTATCGAGTTCCTAACCACCTTGTGGATGCAATGTCTTTAAATATTTGTCTGGATTCGTAGCTCATGTCTCATGAGCATTTAGTACTAGCTGAAGGATCATTTCAAGGCATTTATAAATCCCATAGGAGTATTGCCTCAAAACCCAGAGTGACAGAATTCCAACATGGCTCCATTTCATCAAAGCTGCTGGGATTCAACAATATCCAGTTAAAAGAGGTTGTTTTTCAATCATTGCCATGTCTGACACTTAGCAGGTCTCAAATCCCAGTGATCAAGACAACAAAACAGTATGTCTTGGACCTAAAAAAAAATTTCTTTCTTTATCACTACTCTCAACACTAAAAGATAGTTCACATCTGCTTTTCACTGCTCTTCAACTGCTTTTGAATTACAGCTGAATAAGCACCCTGTAGCACCCCCTTGTCCTGGTACTCCACCTATCAGCAAGATAGTATGTGCAAAAATACTCCATTTATACAATAATATTATGGCTAAACAAGTGAAAAATACTTCTTAAAAACTCTGAGACGCAATTCTTGAAAAAAAATTTGAAGAATCCTCATTGTTTTAAAAGGAAAAAAGTCCATTTCTGTGTTCTTGAATCTAAAAGGTGTTTTCATGGAAATTATTCAATACAACTTTCAGAAATTACTTCGAAAACTTATCTTTAGTACTGTCCTCAAAAATGCTGATTGTACCCACAAGTCTTTTCAACTTCAATTATTCCAGACCCTACTTATATTTTATACTTTGAAATCACTTGCTAATTAAAAGCACTTAGAATTCTTTCTGTGGAAAAAAAAAAGAATGACAGTACATCAGCATTATATACAACTTCTGGACTAGAACTAAAGAATTCCCTAACTAATGAAGGTAAGCAAGAAACACCACAAGGAATTTGGACCATATGCCAAGATACACAATAGGAGGACTTAGCAGCAATGATCACAGGTAACATCTCAGGCTCCATAATCACCAGTGTCTCTGCTGACTTAAACCTACTCCTCTATTTTGCAACAACCAATTACCAGTTTCTTTCTTTAAGCCTATTGGTTTTAGGAACTGATTGTACACCTGTAATGCACAACTGGGACTGCTTGGCACCAAACACTGTTTTGGCCCACATACCCTGACTGTGCTGTAAGAAGCAAAGGAAAAAGAATTTTCATTAACACAATGCTGTGAAATCTTCACTTCTAGTGTCAAGAAGTCAATATATACGACATTACATCTTGAGAAAACAAATATTTGCCATGAGTGTTCATGACTGAAAGGTGAACCTTACATTCAAATTTCACCACATAATCATTACTTCCTTCTTCCCAAGAAGAGGTGAATCAGAGAACATGTTCTTCCCCCCCAACCTTCATGCTCATGAAGAGGGCACAACAAGTACAACAAAAGAAGTTGCTTCTTCAAAACTGTAGTAGTCCAGCAAAAAGAAAGGATGATGGTATTGTTATGCTGTCTAGCTGCAGCAGTTTGCTGTTAGAAAAAAATAAAGCATGAAAGCTGCTTAGAGACAACTGTAAGAAAGAAACAGGATGATCATTCTCCACCTTCATATTCAGTATAAGAAATGTTCTGAAACAACATCAATATAATTTTAACTGTTTTAAATGCTTTGTTTAAAATAAGTAAACAAATTGAAGTGTCTCTTTGCACAGCACACTTCTCATTGCATGAAAGTTAAGACATTTCATATCTTTAACTGAGCTTTGCCTTTGTTAGTTTCCCTACCTAAGCTTCCAACTACACTCCTAAACAGAATTATTGCCCAGAAACCTGGGCTGGAGCAAACAGTCTGGCAGAGGATTGATAACACTTACCAAAAGACAAACACCAGATTTCCATTCCCATCATCCTGTGCCCAATCAGAGACTGAATCAATCCTCAGATTTAATCTGCAGGAAACTAAGGACTGGTGCAAGTTGTATTGGCTGGAGATCACTACAGCACTGAATTTCACCATCCTTACCTCTTTTTCACCTGAAAGTTCTCTGTGTTATGGACTGGCTAAGAAGAGATGGCTCAAAGCCACAATGCCAGTCTTGTGTCACATTACATTGCTTCAGGATTTCCAACATTATCTGTTCTGTAAGGGCTCTGTAAGGGACAGTTTTACCTCCATGCAGCAAATAAGCACCACCAAAATAAGGATGAAAACTCATCTTTAGAATCAGTTCAATGGAAATTATACTGCAAACTATGGAACATACTGCTATAATGCAAGTTTGTGAGGAAAAAGAGAACAAAAGAAAAAAACCAACACAAAACTGGAAATTAAGGTAAGTATGTAAGCTTAGATTAACAGCTCTTTTCTCCTATTGGACCAGAGTGGTAGACAGCACACAAACTGAGATGAGTTTGAAGAAAGGATTAAGGGGGCAGGCAGTAGTTGGCATTGCAGTTTTGGGTATGTGCTTCACACAGATGTGAAACCACAGAAGACAATACTGAAGGCCTTAAAACTATGTCACTGAAACCTCAAGTTAATAAAAAAATTCTGTCTTCAAGGGCTGAAACAGACAGCAACAACTTTAAAGCTGGCACATGTTCTGTTTTATGACAAGGACAACTCCATTGTTTAAAATACCACTAAACTAGAAACTTTATGCATCAATGTAGCTCAGATTTATTTAATACTACAGTTTCAGAAGCTGTTTTATGTTACAGCTTGTGGACTGCAAAATTATATAACGTGTACTAAGGTAGAAAATAAATAGCTAATTAAGAAAAATGGTCCTTTACTAACAAATTTTTTCATTTTGCTTAGCCAAGTTTTCCTCCATGATTTTATTAAAAACCAAAAAGACTAAAGCCTAGTTTGCTGAAGACAGTATAAAGGTTTCTTTTCCTAAAGAATCTTCCAAGGGGAGTTTTACAAGTTGGGAATTCTTTGAAAGCTCTGATGTTTTTGACTTTACCTGAATAACACCAGTAAAACACTGACTAATACTGAGAACTGTGAAAATTATCCTTTCATGGTAAATATTAATTTGTATGGGCTATTAAAGAAGAAAGTGACTTAAGAGATCAAAAGATTAAATTTCCCACATCTCTTTGCACCCCTCCCAACTATTACCCTGCCAGCAGACAGTACATTATGTGTACCACTGAAATCTATGCTTTAGGCTAATAGACTCTTGGCATTCTGGATACTGGTTTGAACCTATCCAGCTCCTGCCTGGAGAATTCATCTACACTGTCTCCTGCCACAAGCAGGAAAAAAAAAAATAGCTAAGCAATGAGATAGCTAGAGGATACAGTGTCCTGATTACTGGCACAGTTCTCAAAATTTTCCAGTTTTCAAAACTACAAAAATTTCTGTATCTTTTTTTCTAATCCAAAACTCTATTCAAATACCAAACCAAATAGCATCATCTGAACTGGCTTCATTTCCTTCTGAAATGTGGGAATAAAAAACACTAGAAAACCACAGAAATGCAAAATTTTACTTATTTAAGAAAATGCAAATTATAATCAAATAAATGATAACACAGTACAATGAGCTGTGCACCTGAAATTCAGTATTTATAAAGCTAGTGTGAAAACAGAGGATGAGAATCCTCTAACATGAATATGCCATGAGGATAAAAACAAAGTGGAGATTAATTTCTTCTCCCTCTTCACAAGAATCTAGCATGTTTGCCTTCTGCATTCCAGAGTTTAGCATAGTTTTGCAGCTGTATAAATAATTTTTTTCTGTTCTCTTAACAGGCATTCCAGATTTCTTATTTTTCCTGTATTCTTATGCCAGGTAACAGCAGGGATAATGATGCTCCACCCTTTGACCATGAAAGGAAAAAAGCATAATTCACTTACCTGGGAAAATAGAAAGGATAGCCAACTGTAATTAAATGCAACCAATCAGGACTAATTAAAGGAGATGACACCAAACTGGAGTGTACTCTTTTACCATTAAGTTTAGATGAACAGCTATACAAGAAACAAATAAGGCCACTCCTGTGAGGTTTGTCAACCAGCATTTCATCTAACATGCTTCAATATGATATGGATTAAGAAGAGAAGGACTGCTCTAAGGCCTCAGAGCCACAAGCCTGTAATTCCATTTAAGCATATGATTATTAAAGCACGTTTATGGAAGATAAAAGGACTAAATAATCTCCTAAAATCTACTGCAAACTTACTCTTTATTTTTACTTAATTATGTCAACACATCTGAGTCAAAACTAAAAGCTCCACTGTAAAAGGTAAAATGGTCTTTCCTGAGAAGTTCACAATTCAAATAGATGAGATGGAAAAAGCATGAGATAAAGGAAGATAATCTCTACTTGATAACACAAAAATGAAGCATGGTCCAAGATCACAGGGAAATAAATTAATTTAACTGCAAACTGAAAGTAAATTTCTTGAACTACCCCTTCTTTGTGATGTTACATTTCAGGTTTATTAGCCACATTAGGAGATAACAGCTCCTGGAAAACTGTCACAGAAATGGAATGTAAGTGAAAATACTCTAAATTCCTACAGAATCACACCAAGACAGCAATTCACTGAAGACAGAGCTCAAAGCAAAGAACTCAAAGTCTATATTAACCAAGGCCATTCTCCCAGTATTTTATGTTTTACTGCTCCAGATCTACTTGCTATCTGACATTCAAATGAACAGGTAAGGTGAGTGAAGCTCAAAAAAAGAGTAATTTATCCTTTATATACATAGGATACATGTAGAGCTTCTTCAACAAAAGCATAAGTAAGGATACAAGACTGCTTTCTGTAAGAACCTCAGCATCCAAAAAGCACTGTAATAAGGTCTGGATGTATATTGTAGCTATCAGATTAAGCACAGTAATGTAGTTTTTATACTCACTGTAGAGAGTTTTCCAGTGTGCATTACACACTGCATGTCATTTCAGCAGAACATGCATTCTGTTGAAGTAATCTAGGTACAATTGAAAGATATGGAACAACCAAAAAACCAACTCTTAAAAATATATAATTTTATATCTTATAATTTTATGATATTCATTTTCATGAGACACTTGGTTTTTTGCCCTTTATTCACTGAAATGATCTTAAATTGAAAATCAAGACAAAGTGTAAAATATTCTTTTCTCCAGTGATCAGGAAATTTTATCCAATAGAGACAGAAAGTTAGTCAGCATCACAAGAAACAACTAATTTTTCCTCTCAGATTATTGCTGATAATTGCACTGCTCCAAACACCAAGGGGTATAGAACTCCATTTCATACAAAGTGATTATTAATTGTCATATCACTTTAAAGTGTCACTTGTTAACTAATGATAACTGAAAATTTGATTTTTTTTTCACAGCTTCTTAAAATTTAATAAAGAGCAGCAACCTTTCTCCTAGTACTTGAATGTCCATAATCAAGAACTTTTGCCAAGCTCTTTTTCTTTTGTTTTGCCATCTGACAGATACAATTGGACATTTAGAGCCATAATCATTCGACCACATTGGAAAGTCCACAGTAAAATATTCTGTATCATCATAGCCATGCTGGAAAACATGAAACAGAACAGTGTCAATACTCATGTTGCTTTCCTTGCAGTTCATTTCCAGAGTCTTTTCAAACAAACATATTGCTTTCTTGCAGGATTTTAATATCATGTATTAGGCAGAAGCTGGTAACATTTGGAACGATAGAGAACTTCTACTTAATATGAATGCCAAAGTGAATAAAGAAAAAAATAATGAGCATGTTGCTGGAAAAAGCTAAGGCTTTTCAATTTTTTAATTAAAAAAAATTGCATACCAGAAAATGTTAATGAGCTGAAAGTCCCCTGAGTTCACTTTTACACACTCTGCATTATTTTGATGCCCCTGCTAAAGAAAAACTGTTCTCACTCAGAACTGAAGACACTATTTTTTCACTGTTATGGCAAAATCTGAAATGTAGAAGTATCTTATTCATTGTGCTACTTTACTCACTTCCTTTAAGCCACTCAGAGTTATCAAACTAGAAGTAGAGAAGACAAAATGATCACAAGTCACATAGTAAGAAAAAATTCAACAATACCTTTAACTTCTTCATAAATGCTATCATCTGTCGGTTCACTGTTCACTTGTTCAACATCATCATATTCCTCTTCCTCCTCAGGAATAGTATTAGATTCTGTGTCTGTAACAGCAGTTTAAAAAGTTAACATTTAGTGGAAAAAAATGCCTAAGCAGAAATTAAAACAATTCTTCTATAATCTGCTCTTTCTAGTACATTCTGCTTTTTTTTTCACTGTTCAAGGAATAAGAAAGAGCATATATGAAGGAGCTTGTATAAGGGACAGCTTTCAAGCTAAATAGTATTCTGGGAGAGAAGCAAAAATCTTGAGAAAAAGAGAAGAGTCATATAAAAGCTGTAGCAATTGAAAACTAGGACTTGCTACTCAAAACTTGGACATGTGGGAATCCTAAATGTACTAACATAGCAGATAAGTAAATGGACAGAACTACTGTCACTAAGAAGTACTGGTAATAAAGGCAACTGCTCTACTGGCTGGCTTACCTTGAATTACAAATTTGACTTGCTGTACCCATTCCTCTGCTTCTTTGGGAGTGGCAGCTGTAAACTATTAAATGTTTATTAATAACTACTAGCAGTAATGACAAAAACACAACTACAATTTCATTAGCAATAAAAAAGAGGGAATGTAACATTCCCACCACTTCCTCAAGAAACCATTAGCAATTCTTTTCATGTCTTCTGGTACTTTTCTTGCAAGGATGCTTCTTATAATGTTCAGCTAATTTTGACAAATTTACGTAATTGAAGGAGAGGATGATGGATTTGAAACTCTGATCAGCAGCTGGCAGCTGTGCAGAAAAAAGCTGCTTCTCTTCATCAATGTCAAAGCCAGAACTGATGAACAAAATTTGCCCTTGACAATTAGAAGACACCCATGAATTTCTTTAGACTGCTGGGTACAGTTTTCTTAAAAATGTTCTTGTCAGACTCCAACACACTACCTGACAGCTTAATTAACTGGCTTTCAACCACAATCTCAGATATTTAAAACTTATTAAACTTACATTCCATATTGATGTCTGGCTGATAGATCTCTGAATTGCACAGCTGATATGTGCCTTTTTGTAGGTTTCCCTTGAAAAGCCATGACCAATACAATATGTATTTAACACTGATACATATTTTAACCTTTTTTCTACTATTCAATTCATCCAAGAAATCACACAGACATACTATACAATAGATATTAAAATGCTAATATTGAAATGACCAATAGATAAAGATGATAGATTTCCTTGCTCTTGACCAAAAAGATAATATTTGAACATGTACATACATACATTTAATCAGATTTTTTTTCCCTAATAGATGAATATACAATACAAGCAAGGAAGGGTTTCCTTTTTTTCATTAAGATATCAGTGACAGTTGTTGCACTGAAATGTTAATTCAGTAACTGGAATTGTAACAGCTTTGTCAATTAAATTTCAAGTCAACATAAAAAGTCCAACCTGATAAATGCGCTTATCTGGAGCGGAGATTTCAAAACAACAATCTTTCTTTGCATCCTTCCGAAGGCTATTATTCATTCTGATGGTATAGCCCTCTAAGGCAAATTCACCTTTCTGTTGTTTGTCTGTTGGAGATAAAAAACAAAGTTACAGTTTCATTTACAACAGTGAATGTGAGTGGCTCAGCAGGTTATCGTTTATTCAGATTTTGTTTTCTATTTCGTGAATTTTACAAAGAACAGGGAGGTTTTTAGCAAAATGATTAAGTGATCCTTCTGGAGATAAAGCTTTATTTTAAGGGAAGATATACCCAAAAGTACATTTTTCTGTAGGATGCCTAAGGAATTCCACAGGGGGATGTTTGCAGATGGTGGTCTTATTTAGTAAGAAGTGCATGTTATGACACTTGTATCTGGGGAAAGCCAAGAACTGGAACTTGCAAGACACGTTTCCTATAAATCAGTGTCTCTTTCAGGTTCAGTAAACCAATGGGAAAACCTGTCTAGCTCAGAACTTGCTGAGCTCCCTCCTAAACTAACCACTTCACTCAAAAAACAAACTTCAAGCTTCTTTTTAGCAATTGGAAAAGCTGTTTTTCACATTCTGCCACCCACTCCCAGATGTGCCTCCTTTCAACATGGCAAAAATGCAGAATGAATTTTGCTATAAAAATCAGGTGTGTGCATCTGTGTTCATTCCAAAAGCATTTCTCTCAAAACAGCAAATGTTTAATTAGCTAATAAAAGTATTGAGCCCTACCACAGTTTATTAGGTACAGCCATGTGGTTGTTTTAAAGACAATTCTACTTTTCAAAGGTTCTGGTTTATACAAGTATCACTTTCAGCAGATCTGACTTTAAATACATTGCATGTTGTGCAAGCAGCACCTGCCTACTCCTTTCGAGCCCTTCAAACCAAATTCTACATCAGATTTTATGTGCTCTGGCATATTTTGGAGAATATTAAAAACAAACCAAAAATGTAAAAGTAATTAAGTTTTGCAATTTCTGCAGATCACAGTGCAGCATTCAAGTGAAGACTGGCATCACAGTTCACATTCTGCACAGGCAAACAAAGAACAAAGTGCAGTTGCATACCAAAAAAATGCCATTTATTGTGGGGTTTTTTACGCAGAGGAGAAATGCATTAATTAACAATAAGCACTAGGCACAGCAGTAAAACTACTTTTAAGCATTGCTGAATAGATCTTAGGTGCAAATTGAGCATCCATTGCTTACACTTGTCAACAAAAGGAGAAAACTTCTACAGTAGATAAAATAAAAAAAACTATCATTTTCAACAATTTTTTTTCATATTTCTAAAAATTTAATAGGAAATAAAATCTGTTTCCACTCCTGAGAGGGTAAAAATTGGCTAACACAGCATTGTGAACATAAATGGACATATGGGCAGTCACCAGTCAAATTCTTTTTCTAGTAATCTTATATGCACATAGACACATATTCTCTTGTCCTTCCACCTTTTTATGAACTCTCACCCAGGGCAAATACCCAATAACACAATTATATGAGAAAATCTAGGGCACTATTCCATTTTCACTTCTGGTCCCTTCCCCCACACTAAGTTTTATTCTGGTTAAATAAGTACTAATAATATAGCACTAATATTTTATATTTGCTCAATCCTCCACTCCTACTTCAAATAGCACACACATGCAAAATTTATGAAATCACACCAAGGTAGATATTAGAAATAATAACTTGCAATAGGTTAACTAGGTTCCTTTTAATGGAATTCATTTCTGCCTAGGACTGTTATTGTTCCCTCACTTGTGACCTCAGGGAGAAGATGAAGTGAAACACATTAATTTTTCACTCTCCCATGCTGGAGGTTTATCAAAATCCTAGAAGATAGGAGCACGCAGGCAGAATAAGCAAACACGAGGTTCAAAAGGTAAAAACATTTTGTCAAGATAAAAATGAGGCAAGTATTCAAATTTACTCTCTTGGATTATTTCTGAGACTGCTTCTCTGTGACATGGATGATCCCTTTTATGGTAATACACTCTTACAGAACTAATCTCAAATGATCTTTGCACTGGTACTCGTTCTTTCAAAGAGCATTGCAGTTAAACCACAAAGATGCTGTACTTTGGAAGGGGATGGTGCATGGCATCCATATCCCATTTGATTGTTTTTCTGTTTATACTGTTTTTGTCTTATCTCTCTGAACACACTATTTCAGTGCTAATGAAAATTACTTGTATGCACTGTATGCACCACCAAATATATATAGTCTTTCAATGACCATTTTAGCAATAGACTAGACACAGCATTGCTACTTTTACTTCTAATTGTCTTAGCAGTAACCTCTGAATAAAGTCCAGTGTGGAGCAAATGAGGAAATTCTAAGACAATGAGGTACTTCACAGGCCTGACTCAGAATCTGTTAAATTGAAGGACTCAGTATGAATTCACACTCCCTGTGGCATCAAGCCAGAGATAAGACACAGTATGTCCTGAGAAATGGCTCCACAAATACAGAATGGCAGAACACAGGTCAGCTATAGCTCAGCTGCCTGTTCTGATGGTGACAAACAGTGGAGGTCTACAAATGCCACTTGCTCTTGCAGAATACTCCTTTTCAGCCAGGACTGGAGACCATCCCCATTGCCTGATCACCAGGGAGCAAACCATGACCCACAGTAGCTGCTTGGCCAGGCAGAGTAGCCAGGTGCAGGCTTGGAGGAAGAGCCATCCTGGGATCACCAGACTCAACAAAAACCTCACTGCCTGTTACAGGCCTGCAGCTAAATGGGTTTGGACACACCTGGGATTTTGGTTTCAAGATGCCCTGTGAACTTAGGTCCACAGCTACTCCTGTGAACCTTCACATGGCCAGTTAAATTGCTAATATCAGAAACATTTTCTGGAGATTGTGCTTTAGGGAGAATTAAACAGTTTATGATATTTAAAAGCTTTGAAGACATAAAGATTTTACTTGGAGACTTAAAATTAGACCTATGAGTTTTTATAGTGGGAGTCAACAGTAGCTTCAAGAAGCACATTTATATTACAGATATTTAGCTTTCATTTTGAACCCCAAAATCAGAGTCAGAGTTTTCCTTAGGCAGGAATGCAACAGCATATTTAGGAAGAACTAGGGAGATATATGCTGGTGGAACACACTTCTCTGACTAACAATAGCATTTTTGCTGTTTCTTATTTTCTCAACATAGTGCTTTTCAATTTAACAACAGGAAACCCTTAAGTTGTCCCAGGAAAACATGAAACAGAAATGCAAAAAGTGTAGTATCAGTCTTGTAAAAATAAAAAGGATTGTGAACATCATCAAGCATAAGTTGTTCCACAATGAAATCAAATCTCATTTCAGCATAAGCTGTCCTTTGCTCTCATCTGCTCATCCTCCTCTCTTCCCTTCTTCCTATGTCAGGCACAGAACAGAAAAATAAATCTGACTCTGTGTAGATCATTTTGCAACAGGAATTTAGAATCATAAAAAAGTAGTATAGAAGAGGGGAGAGTCAGGCACAAAGCATTAAAAAAAAAACCCACACTAAAGCTAGTACACAGAAATTATTTAATAGAAATAAATACATGGGGGGGATTATATTAAACAGAGAAAATTCAGATCAGAATAAAATTTGAAAGCCTTTAAACATTTCTCTTACATATAAACTTCATTTATCCCAAAAAGAGTTAAATGTTGTTAACAGAAACAGGGCCAATATTACATTGGGAACAGAGAGTCTCAAGGGAAGCAGAGAAAAAGGGTTTTGAAGTAACCTTGCGTAACTAAGTCCATGGGAACATTTAAAACAAAGAAGGGTAAACTTTCATTGAGATCTTGAAATTACTGGGTTGTAAATTTGAGGCCTAAGGCAATGTGCTCATATTATTAGCACATGTAAAAAGAATTAGTGCATTCTGAAGAACAGAGAGGACTCGGATAGTAGAAAGGAAAGAAGTTACAGAGAAAGACATAAGGAACAAAGGCAAACAGAAAGATTTCAGAGAGTGATAAAGTATTTATAGATACTATTAGAATCTATAATTTAACTCTCTTCATCTTGAAATTAGGAGCCTGCAGGATTTTACAGTTTACATGGCTTCTTGCTAAATGTAGTTTCACATACTTTTCCATGTGCAGGATGTCTGCTAGCTAAAAATAGTTCAGGGTAAGTATCTCCAAAATGGTAATTCCTTTTCCAGCTTTTGGAACAGTCTTTTCCAAATGCACACACAGAATTTCTTCCCTTTTAGACAGCAGATCTGAAATGTAATCAACTGTTTTTTCTTTTTCTTCTTTTCTTTAATCTAGTCCTCAGAGAAAAGAAAATTGTAAAATAATCAAGAAATGGAGGCAGTGATTTAGGGCACTGAATTGTTTATATTCTGTTTGCTTATACCCAGTAAATATTTTTTAAATAACACATTATTAACAGCAAATGTGACTGTGGAGGTCTGAGTTTAACAGTCTCACAGCAGAAAATCCAGAACACATTAGATAAGTGTCTTTGATTGTCATCATCCTGCTACAACAAAGTCCTGTTGAGCATGCAAAATTCCCTTTTCCACCCAAATAAAGTAGTTCACCACTGGCCTGGTCATCATTATCTTATTATTCAGAGAAATCCAAAACTATCATGTCCATGTTAAAACTAAAGAAATTGAAAAAAAAAAAAAAACAAAAAAAAAACGAAATAAACTGGCACTTTTCTAAAAGCCTCTGAATTATACCCCTCTTTAACATCATATTACTGGTGGGCAGGCAGATACCATTTTCAAGTTATAAAAATGAAAATAAATTTTTAGTGCCCATTAGCAGAGGAAAAATTACCATAATGTTATCAATTACTGTCTTGCTAAACATTTAGCTGATCTCTTCAGTTTGCTGAGACAGAAGGGCATATAACATTGTGGCCTAGTGAGAAAGAAGTAATGAAGCCATTAATTCAATCATTTATAAAGCAACAAATTAACTTTCCTTATTCACATGCACTTTGAGGTCTGAAAGGTTATCCATACCATCTCGGTGTCTGAGGACACAGGAACAGCCAGAGATCATATAGAGAAATGATAGAGAACCAGGGCACTCAATTCAGGGTGCAACTGCATGGAAGGAAAGAAAAAAGAGGACTATAAAAGATTTATGGAAGGAAAGATTATGAAAAGGAACACCAGGGAAGCTTTCTAAAATCCCACCCAGCTCTGATATTTGAATACACTTCTCTGTAATGATGTGAGCCATGTGCTAGCAACTGATTCTGTGCCATAGGCATAAAAACACACGTGCTTCCCCACAATACCTATTCCTGACATGTGGTTAGCTCAAACCTTTAAGTCTTGTTTCTCCATCTACTCCATTTATCAGTGATCAAGAGAAAAAATGCAGGTGATTCACTTAGACCCGTCTATATCATTGCAATAAATTGCATTGTTTCACTACCCAGTGCTACACCAAATGTAGGAGAAAATGGGTGAGAAAACAGGGAAACAAGACATACAGCAGCCTGCAGGCATCACAACTGCTGAAGAGATGCTTGGAGGTGTTTAGGTGAACACACACACAAACACACAGCCATTTACTGTATTTCACAGGCTTTATCTTGCAGTATATACCCTGGACTAGGCCTCACAGTTTTCAAGCATTTCCAAGTTTCCAAGCATTCAGCTTGGAATAAACGATTCTGAAACTCTTCCTTGTACGTTTGTGAGCTTTATACACTTCCACACTTCTTGCTTTCCCAATGCAAAAAGGAGAAAGTTAGAAGAATTAAAACTGGTTTGGAAACAACAAATCTATACAAATAATAAAAAGGCATCCCATAGCCTCATGTTTACCACTTAGCTACATTTCCACTGATACTTAAGCGTGAAAATCAAACTTTGGCCAACAAAAGACACATCACAGCAGACACAAAATAGCTTTCAGATTATTCACCTATGGTCTGGTTTTAAAAATAGACACAACTCAAAACAAGCCAAGATGGATGCAGAAATCCCTGCTGCCTCTCAGCATGACATCCCCCAACACAGAGGCACTAGCAGCCCATCACCCATTTAAAGTGCTGTGGGCACTTTGAAACCAGATCACAACTTGTACAAAGCCACCAAACACACACTTCAGTGCTGTTCCATAGTTGGTAAGAACACTCTCTGAATTTCTACATGGTCCAATTATCTGGTGCAGCATCAAGCACAACAGTGCACTACAGCAGGTACTGCTGGCCACAACAGTGGGAGTGAAAACAGTTGCAGTGAGTAAATGCCAGACCTGCTCAGGATTGCCTCATCCCACACCTCATCCATGCTGACAATCTGCAGCTGAACAGCATGATAAACTGCAGCATGTATGCTCACAAGCATTAGGATGACAGCTCACTTTTAACAGCATACTAGCCTGCCATGGCTGCTGTCCAGATTCTACACAATGTGATAGTGAGTTACTTCTGCACTGGAAGAGGCATATTTATATACAATGGCATCACAGTCTAGAAAAAAACTATTTTTATTCAAAGGCAAGTTCAGGAGTGACTGAGTCATCCTATATTACAAGATTAAGCCACTACACAATGCTTAAGTAGTTTTTTCTGCACTACAAGCACCAATCCAATGGAGGTAGGGAAGAAATTCGTGCATCTGATTTGTTTGCTTTCTCCATGAATTACTGTTTGGAGTTCAACCATGCCATGCTCTCTACAACTGCGTGAAAGGAGGTTGCAAAGAAGTAGGGAAGTCTCTTCTTCCAAGAAATGGGAAAAGAAGTTGTGCCAGGGAAGGTTTAGAGTAGGTTTTAGGTGATTCTTTTTCACTGAAGGAGCTGTCAAGTATTGGAACAGGCTGTGCAGGAACATGGTGGTGTCCCCATCCCTGGAGGTATTTACTGCATACATAAATGTGGCACTTAGGACAGGGTTTCATGGTGGGCTTGTCAGTGCTGCATTAATGGTTGGACTTGGTGATCTTAGAGGCCTTTTCCAACCTAAATGATTCCATGATTCAATACAGTTCCAATGGACTGTGTGCCCCTCCCACTTCATTAGGTTAGGAGGAGCTTCCAAACAATCTGCAGCCTACAAAAGCTCCAAATGCATTAACCAAAAAAACCTGTCTATAGATTCCTAAATGAAAGAGATCCCACAAAATATCACAGTCAATTCCTAACATGACACCAACCTTCTAACGTATTTCCATCTATCTTAACTTTCAATACAGATATTAAAATTTGCAACACTCCATAATCAGGCTGTTGCAAAAGAAGAAGAAAAAAAATAAAATAAAAGGACAAAGACCAGGTGGGCAACATGCCTGCCTTATACAAAGGCCATATGCTGGAAAGCATAAATAATTATTAGCACAGCCACAAGGAAAAGAATGTAAAAAAAAAAAAAAAAATAGCAAAAGAAAATTAAGATATTTTATAAACAAAAACAATCTTTATGAACTAGCAATATATTCTGGAAAAAAATGTGATTTTTAAAGTACTAGGCAATGTATAAATAAATAAATAAATAAAATAGATAAATAAATAAATATATATCTATATATAGCAAATTATCATTTTCCAGAGAAAGAAATCAATCAGTATTGGCAAATCCAAATCAGTATCATGCCACATCTCAAAATTTTTCAATAAAGATTTTTCATGTTTGTGAAGCCTGATCAGCCTGTAAATACCAAGGAAAGAGTATAGAAGAAAAGGCAACATTTAGCAGATATTCTAGCAAAACTCTGAAAAGAGGACATGATGGGAAACTAGCAAAATTAAAACTGGACTTACAATTAGGCTCTTTATTTCTTGTGTTTTTTAAAGAGAGGATGAGCTTAAATGAGTCAGTATACCAAGGAATGAAACAAACTGAGCAAATTAAATTAGTCTTTGAATAAAAAAAGCCAACATAATAACTACCTGCAGTAATCTCAAAAATAAAAAGACAAACGAAAAGAAGAAAAAAACAACTTCAATGGAAGTTTGCCCTGGATTTTTTTTGGGAGGAGGAAGATGTTGGAGGGGGAAGACGTTATTTTACTTTTTAAATTTACTCGGATTTACTTATGTATCATTTAGTTTACCCTTAACAATCAAATGCACGTGGTACACAATTCAAAGTAATATTAGCACATTTATGCTACATTCTTTCCAAACTGGCCATTTAAATTTAAAAGTCACCTTCAAAAGTTTGCTCTAGCTTCCATGGCTGGCTTTAGTTAAATACATTACTTAATTTCTAGCTTTTCCATACCATAAACTATTTTAAAAGAAACAAAGAAGTCCACTATGCATCTTTTAGATTAATATTTTCCTAGATAGAACCATCTCTAAGGAACTCGGAAGGTATAATTGCTAGAGCATGTTTTCAAATTAATATCCTATTTGGAGAAAAAAACCATTTTCTATCTAGTGAAACAGTTGAGTACCAGTATATTATCAAACTGAACAGCCAGCTATTATTAGCAAACAAAGTAGCTTTACAAGAAACTTAATTTTTTTTCCCTCCTTGCCTGCTTTAGAAAACATGTATATCACTTACAGGTTCTGAGGAATATTTACACATTTTAAAAATTCACAGCACTGTCTAAGAACTGTTTAAAAGAAAATAATTTCCTTTTAAAACTTTTATTTTATTTCTTAAAATTAAGTCACAGTTTCCAACTCCAATAAAATTTTCATATTCTTTTACACATTAAAACATCATTGCTTTCATAATAGTTGTAAGTACCTTTGTCGCTTCCATAGTAATAGAAGACAGTCTTGCTGATAGCACACCAACGCTTCTGCCATTCAAAGCCAAGAAAACTGTGGTCTGAAATTAATACAACATGTGTTATATTGGTTTATGCCATTATTGAACAAAAAATGTGTTACTTCTTTTCAAGGGTGAGGTAACAGGGAGGAGGAGCTAGGAAAAGGCACAAAGGAAAGGAAACTAAGGAAATGCATGGCACTGAGAAGGAAATTAGAAATAAAAATTGGTGGTAAGAAAACAAATAAGAATTTGAAAACACATAAAGAGGGAAGTCATGTGTAACATTAAATGTAAGGAAATAATGAACAACTTCCTAAATATTTCCTAGAGTTATTGCAGCATTAAGTGGGTATTAAAGTGACAATATAAGATTTATTGAATCAAGGTAAATATTGACTGAACCAAAGCTGAGATCAATATTTGCCCTCTTGAAGGAAAATAAATCTTGATGCTCACTGAAACATGAAGTCAACATATGGTACTTGTACATACATTCCTAATGTTTTCTTCAAAAATATCTGAAAATCTCTGAATTACGGCTGACTGGACTTTCACAGCATGATTTTGTTAGTAAATAAATAGGATTTTCTTTCAATACTATAGGAGCAATTATGTGCTATGTTTCTTTTGCATAATAATGTTTCAATGTTTGAGCTTCTTCTCATTTTATTTATCACTCCTGTATAAAGTTGTTCATGTGTATAACATCCAATACAGACATAGAGATTTCCCAGGCATTAAATATGCACTAGCTTTCACAAAGATAGCTAGACTTACCTTTTCTACGTTTTTCCAGGTATCCAGCCTTCAGAACAAACTGAAGATCCTGAGCTGCAACAGGGGGAAACTGATTCCCTGAAAGAAAAACAAATTCTGTAAAGCACTGCTTTTCAAGAAAACTGCTATAGGAGCATTGATAAAATTATGGTTTTTACACTCTCAGTATGCAAGAGCTAATGAAAAAAAAAAAATCTAGTAACTATTATGCCAGATTATTTTAAGTAAATAAAACATCTGCCTATCAATGTCAGAGATGTTGCTGATTTCCTCACCACTTGAGTAAGGAAAAATATAGCTGCATAACAGGCCTTGCAAATCTCAGAAGGAAAAAAATGTCACTAAACAAAATACAGCAACTATTTCAAACATAATCTGTAAAGCAAGTTGGATAATGAAAGTGCTGAGTTTTCAGACGTGCAAATAAGAGAATTACAATCAAGAATCTCAACTGAACACAGATCAGAAATGTAGTTTTTTATAACAGCTTCACCAAAATACCTAGAAACAGCATACAAGGTGAAGATCCTCTATTACACATCAACAGAAAAAGAAACCAGATGAAAAGACAATAAAAAGTGCTGCCTGTTGCTGACAGATTTTGCCTCATTTTCAATATGACACAAAACTACTGCCTATAGGATCTGTAAGGTGATAATGGATAAAACAAAGACATTGTACAGAGGTCTATAAAACTGCTGACCTACAGACAATAATTTTAGACATGCTGTACAATATGTGAGTATAGCTCACTGTATTTTTTCTTTTTCTCAACTGCTAATTCATATAAGTGTAAGACAGACCAATCTTACTGTCTCATCTTAAAATACAACTTTAAATGTTAAAAATTGTGTCTTCCATCTTACAACCTTTTCCTCCTAAAACAATAGAATGGTGATTTAAACTGAACTCCTAGTATTTAGAACAAGAATATGTTAGATGTGTATAACATTTAATATGAATATAAATATCACACTGCTTACCCCAAGCAAAAAAACAGAGCAAAAAGTACTCCTGTGCTGCTGGGTTTTTTAAGTGCATGTAAGCAATACAGTGAAGTTCCTACTACTTATTGTCATCAAATATTCATAAGAGTCACTGTAGGTAGGTGACAAGTTTACAAGGCAGCCATTATTCATCAGAATATATGTAATCTCATTACATTCTATCAATATAAACATACAGAAAAGAACTGATATTAGCAGACAAATTCTGTGCTAAAAACACCCTTTTAAATTATGTAGTCTGGGCACAAGATCAATGGTCTGACCTTGAACCAAGCACTGTCTCTGAAAGGTGATGTCAATTTCCTGGGCTTTTAGGTTGCTCCTTAAAATAATTTTTTTTAAATTCAGTGATCACTAATGAGTTGCTTTATGGTAGCCTTATTTAAATACAATTATGACAGGAAAAAGACAAGAAAGAGATAGGAACGTGCAGAGAATGCTGGTTTTTAAAGCATGAAAACACTCAAAATGAGAATACATTCTTTAAATAAGACAGCCAGCTCCTTAGACTGCAAAATCTTTTGCTTGACACCAAAAGACAGTAGATAGAATTTTACTTACATTGATATTTCCACTTCTTTTTTTTAAATTAACATTCCTTTTTAAAGATTGGGAGTACACTAATTTCTATTTTAGCTTCTGTGTAATTCTGACTATTGTGTAAAAAATACAAAAGCACGATAAACATTCATTTTAAAGTGACACAGCTGTCCTCCCTTTGCTTGGTAATATGCAATCATAGCCCAACATTAAATAGGAATTAAACACAAAGACACTGGATGGCTGGTGTGTGATATGTTCAGTAGTTGCTTTAAAAGGTGATGTAATGATGGTATTACACGTGGGGGAGGTGAAGAGTTTTACAAATATGCATTGTGTGCTGCTTTACGTTGGTCATTGGGAGGCATCAGTGTGCAACGCTTACAACTCTACCTCATCCAGCAGGGCTCATCCTAGAACAGTGCAACCCCACAGATGAGGAAGACATAAAACCCAAGTAAACAAACAAACAAAAGCAGCTCACTCTAAAATTTTACAATTTAAGAATTTCAACCGCCATTTAGATCTAACTTCACCCAATATTGTTTGTATCAATTTGTGTTTTGATGAGGAAGCTCGGCCAGTGATCATTTAGTGAACAGTCAAATCAAATGGGACAACAGAGTCCTAGAGAAGCACATACTCTGGGGACTCCTTAGTGTTGTTATTCTGTCATTGGAACTGACTACTTCATAGAATCAAAATTCCACTCTCAGTTTTGCTGCTTCTGCTGAGACAAGTCAGGATAAATTTGGTGATGGTATTTTCTGTAACTACATTTATTTTGCACTGAAAGCTTGTGAGGAAAAGAACATGAACAGAAAAAGAGTGTTTCACTGTCTCGTGTCACTACAGAAAGAAGTCCTCCTCCCACCCTTAACCTCTAGAGAAGCCAGTTTCATTTTATATTCCTGAAAGCAACTGAGACAGTAACTCCAAAAAACAAACCACAGCTGGTCAGCCCCGCTGCCACTCACAATCTGTAAGTAGCTGAAGCAGAAACAGATCATATGCATGTTATTATCCTTCTGTCAGAGAAGCCTGGGAACCAAAAAAATATGACGCAATTTTAGTAGAAGGGCAGTAGAAACAGACCCAATTGTAATATCCCATGACACATACAGCTGTACAAGAGAGAAAAAGCATAAATCTGGTTAAATTCCTTCTTTCACTGCCCTGTACCTTCAGAAGGAAGGAAAGGGAGAATAAGTAGTATGAAAAGGATAAAGGAAAGAGATAGAACCACCTCCTCTCAGTCTCATGAACCACAGGTGTTGTGCATATGTGGCAGGAAGAAGGCACAAACACGGATATACCATCGTCCCAGTACTACAGCAAAAACAACAGGGGGAGGAAAGAGGAGAGAGCAAGTCACATCTTCCTCACAGTTACTGCCAAAATCCTGCATGGGAAACTTCTAAGTTGTATTACCTGTCAATCTTTCTTCCATTTTTTTCATTTCTTTACTGTCTTGTCCACATCTCAAACAGATTTAGAATGAACTGCAGCCACTAGATGTGGGAACTCCCAGCAGAAAGTGTGGAATTTACATAGTAAGTTGGTTTTTGCAGTTGCTTTCAATCAGAATATTGCTTCCCCATTCATTTGAAATACATCAGGCTTGACACAAATCTCATAAAAAAGTATCACTAAAGCAGTACTCCATTATAGTAAAGAAGCATTTGCTTACATTACACCAGCAGCTGAGATGAGAAGTTCATTAGCTGACTGCAGCATGAGACTTTGAATAAGACAGTTACTTCTATAAAGAATCTAAGACAGAGGAATTCTGCCAAGAAAGAAGGCATTACTATGTATTTTAAGTAAAGAACGATAAAGCAAATTAAGCCACATGCTTCAAATCACGTACTCCTTTAGAGCTCAGAATTTCCCATGTTATACCCCCATGCACGCCCCAGGATGTCTTCATGACAAGGAGAATTGTCTCCTTCCCTCATGGATGTAGGTGAAATGGCCTGAATTCCAGTTATCTGTAATTTCACTGGAGATTGTCCATTGTAAGAAATTAAATGTGGGGATGCAGATAGTACCTACTGGTACTACCTTTTCCTGGGTGTCTCAATGCCTGTTAATGAGAAACCTATGGTCAAGCCCAGTACAAAAACGTTTGAGGGCAAAACTTCTCTCTCAAAATGAGACCACCAGAGATCACCAAGCCTCCCTAGCACTGTATGGTCTGCTTCCAGATATTATTAAATTATTTTGAAATAATGATATTAAAAAGATCGTAGTCCTCCCTGGTTTCTCCTTTGGTACTCTCTAGTTTTTTAAGCCAATTTTAAACACCCAAGAGAAAAGTGGCATTGTAAGAAATGCGCTGTGACTTGCAGCTGTGTGGGTTTATACATAGAGAAAGGCACAATGATTGCTTTTATTTACTCCTCCAGACCTAATTTCTGCTGTGTCATTGTCCTGACAGTGGTGGGCAAGCACAGAGTTGAGGATATAAAAAGGTCTCATTTCCATTCCAGAGTTTCTACCTCACAAATAGTGTCTTGAATTTTATTCTTTTGATGTGAAGACCAGTTCAAAACTATCCAATATTTAGGGAGATGATAATCTTGCATACCCAATACATGGTATAAAATAAGGGAGGTCCATCTGCTTAATGTTACAGGTTTTCCTTCATTCTTGACCACCCACTCACAAAAGAGTCTCCCACAATAACTTCTCTTCCTATCTCTTCCCTATTGGTGGGAATTACTCCAATGTACTTCAAAATAAAATCTGCAAGTTATATTCCACGTGCATATTTTCAGACTGGTGTGTATAAAAGCCATCAAAGACCAGATCAAAATATTTATAAGGCCTAAGCCTTCATCTTAGAGAAAAGTAAATTATGTGGATGATGCACTGGGCTCTTCCTCTTGGTTCTAGGCACTCCTGTGCCAAGTGAGCAGCTGGCAGTTATTATAATACTATTGCTGCCAGGCTGAAAATTCCTCCAGTGAAAAGAAAGTGAAATGCTCTCACTCAAGCATAAAGCTAGATTTACCAGTCAGGCTTTGACTTCAGAAAAACATTAATGTTATTAACATAGGTGTATTAATGTATAGGTTCTACTGCACAACTCCCACAAACACAGAATATCTTGTGATTCAGAAAGATCTCAAAACCACAGCTTATGGCACGACTACAATTTTTGCAACTTGGTAATCAAACAGGCAAAAGCCTGAATGATTTAATTTTTCACCTTACTGCAACAGTGAATTTGGTCCATTACATAAAAACAAGTTTCATCAGTGTCACTTCACAGCATGAAATTCAATCCTTGTGCCTGGAATTTTGATTTTTGGAGGACCTAAAGATGTAAAAATTTCATCCTGTATACAAAATAAATAAAACAAAACCAGACTATATTATTCTGCACTGTTTACCAATAGGATTTTTTTTTTTTTTACTTCTGCAATGTGGGCTAAGGGATACATAAAGCTAGAAATAATCAGAGGTCAATGCATTCTAAAGAGGTGCTTAGCATGCTCATGGGAAGTTAAACAGGCAAAATGGAGATAAGTGTAATTCAGTAACAGCTAAGTGGTTGATTACAGCTTGCTTTCCTAGTAGAGGACCAGAGGTTTAACCATTATAATGGTAAAGTCATCTTGCTCAAATATGAATATTTCACTGTTGTTCATTCCTTGTAAAAGAAAACTGAAAGGAAAAAATACATTTGTTTGATTATATGGAGAAAACAGTGATCACTATTCCTTTATCCTCTTCTAACTAAAAAAAATACAATCATAATTAATAATACCATTATTAAAAATTCTTTTTCCAGCTTCCTTTTTTTTTGCATTGAAGACCCTTGGTGTCATCTGAGAACTTACTGAGGGTGCACTTGATGCCCTCAAAGAAATCACTGATAAAGATATTAGACAGAACTGGTCCCAGTACTGACACAACTGGATGTAACTCCATTCACCACCACTCTCTGAGCCCAGCCAGCATTTTACATTTTACATTTTACTGGTACAAGCCATAGGCTGCCAGCTGCTCCAGAATGTGCAGGAGGCAGTATCAAAGGCTTTACAGACTCTAAGTAGAAAACACCCACAGCCTTTCCCTCATTCCCCAGTGGCTAGCTGGTCACAAAAGGAGACCAGGCTGGTCAAGCAGGACCTGCCTTTCCCAGCCCCTGCTGGCTGGGCCTGATCCCCTGGCTGTCCTGTACTGCTGCATGAAGCTCTCAGGATGATCTGTTCCACAGCTCTCCTTGGCACTGAGCTCAGGCTGACAGAGCTGTGGCTCTCTGGATCCTCTTTCCAGCCCTTCTTGTGAACGTGTGTCACACTGCCAACCTTCAGTCACCTGGACCTCCCAGTGAGCCAGGGCTGATGAAAAATGATGGAGTGACTTGGCCAGCTCTTCTGCCAGCTCCCTCAGTACCCTTGGATGGGTATGTGGTCCCATAGACTTGTGAATATCTAGGTGGCACAGCAGGTCACTATTTCCTCCTGGATTTCAGGGGTCTCTTCTGCTCCTGTCCCTGTCTACCAGCTCAGAGGCCTGGTTGCCCTGAGCATGTTTGGTTTTTCTGTTGAATACTGAGGCAAAGAAGGCATAAAATACCTCAATCTTTTCCTCATCCTTGGTAACAACATTCCCCCTCTGAACCTAATAAAGAATGGAGATTCTCCTTGGCCCTCTTTTTGTTGTTAATATATTTATTAAAACACTTCTTATCTTTTACAGTAGTGGAAAAATTAGGTTTTTGCCTTTCTAATTTTCTCTCTGCATGAGAGGACATACTTGTACTCTTCCTGAGTTGCCTGCCTCTTCCTTCAAAAGTCATAAAAATCTTTTTTTCAGAGTTCCAGCAAAAGCTCCCTGTTCACACAGGCTAGTCTTCTTCCCCACCAGCTCATCTTTTGGCACAAAGGGACAGCCTGCTCCTGCAGAAAATGCAGAAAATAAGTGGTTTTGTCCTCAAGCACATCCTCAAGCTATCTCTCAGGCTGCAATTCAAAATTGGCAGAGATATTCTGAAAATATTTGTGTTAAAGTTGAGCAAAAAAGGAGTAATGTTTCTAGCAACACAAAAAACCTAATTTTATCTTCTTTTCTTCCCCCCTACCCCCCTTCTCACACACTTCTTCCAAAATTTTTCATATCTCTCCATTTCATTTTGATCTGGAAATACAGCATTTACCCATTTTTAATAGCTACTACAGAAGGATTCAATTATCTTTGAATCTGTACATAGCAATACACTGGAGTCACATCTGTTGCACAAGCACTGTGAATCTAGGCTAAAGAGGAGGTGGTTTATTTTCATATGCATATCTTCTCCCTACATTTATTTTTTTTATTAAAGAGAAGATTAATGCACACCACATTTGAAAAAAAAAAAAATCCCATTTCTTAGAGAAATTTTTTTAATTAAAGAAAAGTTATCAGTAGGAAGATCATATAGAATCTCATCAGTTTCATTAACTGTCTTGAACACTTCCACAAAGACTACTTCTGCATTTTGCAAATGTAGAAGCCTGGCAGCTCTGAATTAGTTTAACATGAGAGAATCAAAAGATAAATGTTAAAGAAAACTCATTTCATTCCTGGAATAAATGTAATGAAAATGTTTAGCTTTTGAAAGATTAGTTCACAAAAAAGCCAGCATTTTGGTCTTCAAAGTGTTTGTTCCAAAGGCTTCCTAGTCTATGATGTTTTGCTCTGGAGCCATCCCTAGCATTACCCATTGTGGTCTCTAACAGTTTACAATAATTTTCACAGAAAAACTTGCCTTCATATATTCCTCTAAGAAGAGCCAGCAGTGTATTTTAACAAATACTTAAAACACTGTCATCTGTTTCTAGTTTTAATTCTTCTAATTTGGGATATGAAGTTTGGACTACAAACATTAATACCACACCCCTCAGAGGCTTAAACACTGAGTATTTTTTATGGACTCATCCCTCAGAAGGACAGTGGTACAAGCCCTTTTCTTCTCTTCCCATCTCTCCTGTAAGCAGAGGAGAAGGCATTGGGCCAGGCAGCCTAAAAACCACTGCAATGGATTCTTTACAGAAACTAAATCTAGTTCTTTGAAGAAGTTAGCATCTCTTTTAGTAATTTCTATTTAGCCCCTAAACTTTGTGTTTAGTTATTTTAAATTTTAAAAACCTTACATTCATGGCTTTTCAATCCTCATCTGTTTTCTGAGCAAAGTTTCTTTAGTAGTAGTAGCATTTCATTTGACAAAAAAATTTCCTTTTTTCTTTTAACAAATTACAGGAGTCAGCCAGTTTGTCTCCATTCATTAGGATCCACAGCCAAATAGAATTATCCTGGATCACATACTCCTCATCCAAACTTAACTCTGAATTTGCAAACTAATATTGTCCTGGATTTCTGCATTCTTTTTATGGTTTTTTAATTGCTTCTGAAACACCCACTGTTACATTTTGCATAGCTTCTTAACATACAGAGGAGTTTATGGCTTTCACTTCAGATTTAACTTTCATATAGGTATTTATTAAAATTTCACAAATTTCACCCATGGCACATGGAGGGGTAGGGTGTGTGTGTGTGAATTTTAAAAAGTGATGTTTTCTGCTGTAAGCACAAATTAACTTACAGTGTTAGAAAAGGGACCACTGAACACTTCACCAAAGCAGCCTTCCCAGTTTTGCTGTTTCTCAAATGTTCTGAGGCAAGCAGAAAGAAAGATACAGCAGCAAAGAAAAGGTCTCTTGTGCAAGATCTCCCACTCACATCACTGTAATGCAAGGCATACAAAAATGTTGTAAGGCATGCAAAAGTTTTTTTTAAAGAATCAGTAACATTTACTTAATCATTTCAGCACATGACAGGTTTCAGTCATCCAGAGGCCCATCAGTGGTGGAGACTGGCAACACAAATTCTGGCAGTGCAACAGCTTCAAACTTTATTATGAGAAATAAAGTAGGCAGGAAAGCACAGAGATAAAAACAATGCCCTTGCTCTGCAGACAGAACCAAGTCAAAACAGACCATCATGGATCAATTAGAGGCACTGGGAATTCTCATGAAATTATGCAGGCAAGCTGAAATTTCCCAGCGTTGTCTCACAGACAAGCACACACATCCAATTTTGATTAGAAACCCTAAGTAAAGACTCTGAATATCAACATGATAGCTTGAACCACAGAAGGTGCTGTTAGCTAATCAGAGAAAATTAAAAGGCCAGGAATAAAGAGTCTACAGCTGGAGTAGGACCAGCATGATGTCAAATTGCATATGGATAGCATCTTTAACCATATCACGATTCCTGTATTCCCAGATGGCTAACAGTAAGTCCTACAGGCATATCAAACAGCAAGCTAAAAGCTTTCATTTAATACCTCCAGGTGAAAAATACGATTTTCAGCTTAACATCTAAAACACCTGGAAGAGGTAAAACTACAATTGTACTCTGCAATTTACTACTATTTTTAAATAGCCACGTGGTACACATAAGAATCCCTTGGCAATACCATATCACAGTAATTTAAGAAAAACTTGAGATTATCAGGACTAGAAGTTCCCTATTACTTTTCTTATTTTGTCATAATGTTTTTAATTAGTACTTTTGAAGGGCCTAAAATTCCATTGTCAGGCAACTGGCCCTTTTATTTCAGTAAGTAAGCCTACACTGAGACCAAGCAATGACAACTATTTAACTGAATACAAGAATGATTTAATATATTTTGGCAGAAAAACTGCTAAGTGTCATTTACTGCAAAGCTAAACAATGAACTTTTAAATTATACTTCAAAATTAGTAGTACATGTTCTTTTATTTTCAATGTCCTAGTAATCCAAGTATTTATTACTCAACAATATTTTGACAGATCTTGTAAAGCCCACTACAGTGTGAACTCTGTGAACTCTTGCCCAAATTTTGGCAATACCATGCAAGTTAGATTTTCCACGAATCACACATTCTTGAAACAAAAGGCATATAAATTTTCTTCCTCTTAATTTTATAATTTCCCAAATTTTTTGCCCTGTCTCTTCTGAGTATGCTCTAGTGTGTATACTTCCTTTTCTAATTTGTTCTGTTTCTAGAAGCTAGTTTAAGCACCATCTAATAAGTCTTAATGAAAAAAAAAGGAAAGAAAAATAATGGAAAAAAACAAAACAGTACATTTTGAGAAGCGCCAAATTTAGCTAAAGAGAAAAATCTTCCAGTGTGAATTTCAATCTATGAGAGGGTTATTTTAGCAGGGGAACCTTTTAACTTGTGCTCTGATCAGAAGCATAACACACCATAAATACAATAAGCAAAACCCAAGAAATCCTGGGAAACAAGGAAATTCTCAGACTGCCATGAAAAACCAACAAAAACCTCAATGTAAATCACATGAGTTTTATATATGGAAGTCATGTATGCCAACTGGCAGCCCTCTTGGATTAGCTGTGTAGTCTGCAAAGTTCCAACTGTTCTGACTCTTGGCCAAAGGCTTGGCCTGTTAAACTTCTGAAAGGAAACACACATACACACTTTGTGCATTTTAAATGCTCCAACAGCTCATATCCTTGATCAGAAAAAAGTTTTAACATTACTGGTTGGAGCTGAAAAATCTTTCATCTGTATGAAGGAAAAGATTCAAATTCTTACAGTCAGCTAAAACACATCTTTAAAACTGGCAGTTGCCGATTTCAATGAAGAGGTCCTAGGCCAGTTTTCAATTTCATTTTATGAATTCCTGCAAACACAAAATGATTTGAATGTTCTGCCTCATTGCCTCATTTTTGATACATTTCTACTACTGATAATTTAAGTAAAAAGCTATGCTCAGTGATCAGTGAACTATCACACTCAAAGCTCCTCTGCATTTGAAAGCTAATTTGGTTTAAGATGGAGGTATGACTTTACACTTTACACACACAGTCTGCATGTAAAGGCAAGCCTTTTTAAAATAATAACAGAAGGAGAAAGTCTCATACAAGTCTTTCAAGTTTTCCTTACTGCAGCACACAAAATGCATGTCAAATATAATTCAGTATGTAGAAATGGGAAGTTCTGGTAGAATTACAGTCTCTTGCAATGATAACATTGTACTTAGAAAAATCAATCTACAGAGCAAGACCATGAGAAAAATTAAAGGTACGGAAATCAAAAGTGACTTATACAGTGCCTTTATTTCCAAGTACTCTGAAAGAGGTAATAAAGAGGTAATAAAAATCCAAAGATTTTATGGTTCAAAAAACACATCACTGTTTTCAAATCTCCTCTCACAAGGAGGTTGCTGCCCCAAAGATAAAATACTCTCCTGTTTTCCTGTAATTGCATGGGACCTAACTGAAAGGAACAAGGGAAATACTGTAAGAAGCAAACTGCGGGAAACCAGCAGAACACTCCTGTGTTTCCTGAAAGCTTTCCAGATGTAAATTTCAGTTGCCATTCACCTTGGAGCATACTGAGAATGACAGGAAGAACCACCTTCCAATATCAACTCCCAAGTTTTCTGAATTACTGCACTAATATTTTTCTGGTCCATTTGAAGGCTCCAGAAAAAAAAAAGCATACACTTGAAGACACAAGCAACAAGAATTCTTGGACAATCTGTTTGTCTCTGAACAAGAGAGAGGAGATCTGACCAACTGTTCAAATTCCCCCATAAGTCCCATTTTGTTACCTCTAGTCAATGGAAATATCCCTTTTAATTTTTCAAGGATCTTTCTAAGTTATACCAAGCTACATGTTTCTCAGATGACCCTTGCAGTTCTTGCTGGCTTTAGTATATAATAGAAATATCTGAAATAGTATTTTTTATTTACAGTTAGAAACAATTATTTTTATTTTAAAACCATGTATGGGATTGAAATCCAAAAATGAAAGAGAATCACTTATATGACTTGCAAGATACCAGCTCATTTTTTCCTATGGTAAACACATAAAGGTTTCCTTCAGCATCTGAAAGCCATGGGAAATCCAAAAGTTAAGCCTATAGATCACAAACACTATCATAGGCTGCAACAGGGGTTACAGTTTGGGAAAAGAGAGAATCAAGAGAAGAGCTGTGATTGAGTTTTGTGATACCTGTATAAGAGGAAAAAGATGACACATCAAGAGAAATGGGCGTATTTTACAACTTAAGACTTTTACAATGATGAAGTGGATGGATAAATGTCAGTGGGATTTTTTCCAAACTCATTGAACTTTCATTTTTTTGTCTCTTGACTCTCACACCACACCTGAGTTTTCCTTAAGCCTATCTCTGCAAATAAATCTAATCAAGGATTATAAAGACAAACCACCCACTGAATACAACCACTGTTGAAACTTGAACCACTTATAACATTAATGAATTAACTGAACCTGATAACAGAGTAGCCTTGCTTGGTCTAGTGGCAGTATCCAGTGATAGTATTTTGGTCTGTGGACACCAGTGGGACATCAGGATTCGTAGGCAACATAATAACTTTTGTCAGATAAACTAGCAGCACTGGTAAAAAGCCAGACAAGCCTTTATACAAGCAAAAGAGCTCATTTATACAAACATTCCTCAGTTCTTTTCACTTTATAGCAACTGCCTAACATGCATCACTTCACTACCAACCACAATGAAACTCGTGAACATGCACAGTATCACTCAAAGCTTGCCCTCAAAACAAAGAATTCAAACCTGCAAACATTTGTTTTAAACTAATATACAGTATTTTCTTCTAATTTAAAAATGTGATAATTCAGTTCTCTTTAAAAGAGCACAAAAATAATTGTGTCAAAGCTCTAAAGTGCTATTACCAAATTTCAACAGAGCAAATATTAAAGTTGATCTATGAACACCAAAAAAAAAAAAAAAGAAAATGGAACTTTTAATGGAAATGCTGACACAACTTTTAACTATGACAACGTTAAGAGCGCTGCTCTAATAAATCTGTCAGTTTCTGTAGTGCCTATGACAATCCCATTAATATGAATGATGTACACTTCACATAGCTTACTACATACCAACTGAAGAAGTTATATCATCTTGATTCCCAGTAACAAATCAGTAATCAATATTTGCAAAAGCAGACTAATCCTTTGCAAAATCAGTGTTTTAGTGATTGAAGAGTTTGCTCAATTTACACAGTTAATCCCTCTTCATCTGCTTGAGCCCTCTATTTATTCCAACCACTTACAGTGGTAGCTGTAGCAGATTAATACATCCCCCTGTGCTAAACATGTCTTGACAATTGACCCAGCATATTGCTGTCAGGATAATCTTTACAAACACTGAGCTTTTCTTACCAAGCCTGAAGGCAACATTTAGAAATCAGAAGTTTACAAATACTCTCAGAAAGATCCCCTCACACATATTATCACTTCTCCATTTAATTATTTCTTTGAGACAGCATCTACTGTCATATTTTATGGACCCAAAAAGTACCCTTCTGACCTTTTTTTTTTTATTACTAGGGTTAAAATTACTGCAATTATGCAGTCACATAAAGGGGTTTTTAAATCAAGAAATTTCCATGGAAGCAGAAAACCAGCAGGAAAATAATGTGTTATAGCATATTGCTCAGTAAAAAAATGAGATGGCCATCTGTGTAAATACAAGTAAATTAGCATCTTCTATTTTAAAAAAATGAGCTGAAGCAATAAGACTAAATTAAGATTACACAAAAAGAAAAAAAAAAGTCACCATGAAGCCTATAGTGAGAAAGTAAAAACCAACAAACTTTAATTAAAGAGAGACAAAAATTAGTTACACCTACATATACCTCTGTAGCTCTGAAGTTGACAACAAAGACTTGCATAGTCCTTCAAGCTTTTTCTCCATTTTGAGGTTTCTACCCCTATTAGAGGGGGGTAATCAAATATTAATCGAAGCATATTTTTCTAAACACCTAAGAAGAATTAACATGGACAGTAATCCTAGTTGCACACTAAAATCATATAATCTTTTATATCTATGAAACTATTCATGCTTAATTTGCCATTGTATACAACTGCAGAAGATAAAATTTGCAAATAAATTGACAACTTAAAGGAGTAAATCTGAAAGTATTTTATAAGGACAAATGTAAGAGCCTGTATTCAAGGACAAATAAAGTAGAAATCCTTAAAAAGCTAATTTGCATGATCAAGCACTATAGTAACTTACTTCAGAGAAGCATGACATTGTATCAGCTGTACAAGGCACAACAATTTTAATGTCCATACAGAACTAGAGCTCAGTATTAGAACAGCACAACTGTTTAATTTTTAAAATTTTCCTAACATCAGCTCTTGATCTGTGGAGAAACAGCATTAAAAAGTTGCTAGGCAGACCAAAGTGGGGGTTTGATTGTTTAAAAAAGAAAGTAAGCACTAAGAGAAAACTGAGAGAGACTGATGGTCAGAAGAGAAACTGAAACATCCAGGTTTGGACCATACATCAATTATTAGCCTACAGAGCCTAAATTATCCAGCTGGCTCTAGAAATGCAACCTGGATTCAGAAATGAACTTAAAACTGGCAGAGCACAGAAGACTAACTTATTCATCAGGTACAATCACAGCATACATCACAAACTTGATGTGTTTGACTAATGTATATATCCACAGGAGAGAAAAAAAAAAAAAAAAAAAAAAGAAAAAAAGAAAAACCTACAGTAGAAGCACCAACTTGAGGGGGCAATGACAAACTTCAACACTGAAGGCCATCAAAGCAATGACCAACAGTTCTTTCTTAAATGAATGAACAACCCAAAAATCAGCATATTCCATTGTTTCACTGTTGAAACTCGTCTTAAAACACAAAAAAAGTGACTGAAGACATGGTACAATATGGAACAGCCTAAAGTTTATCACTTCCTTCTTAAACACAGAAAGTTGAAGGTGTCACTGCTGAACAATAGCACTTGAAGGGTGAAAGATGTGAGCTGCAGCACAAAACATATCAGCATATGGGAAGAAGAAAGAAAAAAGAAAAAAACACACTAATCTCTCATTCTTCCACCATAAGAAGCAATTAACTTTCTAAAAATAAGAGACTGGATTAACCACCTGAATCTACCTGTGATGATAGAGACACAAATACTGATCTTCACACCTGTGTCATTTATGGTGTCCTCTTGAAGTCAAGTAGAAGAGAAGATTTAGGCAGAGTTATTATCTTACACAGTACACTGCAGAACATAAAACACTTTCTATGCAAATTCTGCAGGAGTTTTAGCCAATTAGAAACTAAAAAGTAGAACAGAAATAATTTTCTAGAACTAAAATTCTAGATCTCCCCTTGAAGCAAGTCATTAAAAAGGATGAAATCTGAATCTTACTGGTTAAAAAGCATACTAGATGTAAGTCCATTAGAAAAAAAAGCATTGTGTAGGTACGTGAAGGATTATAAATTACAGAGTGGCTCGATCCATGAATTTTTCTTCTGTTATTCAGATTTTCATAATTCGAAGCTCACTGAGCTGGAAGCTGTGGCACAAATTTGGGGTTTTTTTATACATTTCTGTAATATAGAATATGATCTGGCCTAGGAATTTTAAACCTCTGGCAAAACTCTCACAGGGGATTCCAGCAAAGCAATGATATTACAACTCAAATGTAACTTCAATATTTAATTGCATTATGGAAAGAGTGTCTAATCTTCTTTAATTTGTAATACCCCAAGGAATCAATGGAAAGAGCAATTGATGTGAACACAGTGAGTACCCTAGACATTGCCTATACAATCAAACAAGAGGGTTTCACTCTACTCTACTGACAATTTTCTTAGCTGATTAGTGGAAAAGGTCCAACTGTATGTGGTCTTGACTGACCAGGGGATGGAGACTGAAACCACCACTGAGGTATTTCCTGAAAGCTTCCAGCAACAGCTAAAACACAGAGTTTATTTAGCCACTCATTACAACTCCTTAAAAAGATGCTCCATGGTACTTCAAAATGCTCAGCCTTCTGAGATTTAATCTGATATCCTTCTCTGCTCATGCATTCTTCTGTGAACCATTAGCAACCAGCACCAGAGGCTGCTAATTTGGTCTCTAAATGTGAGTGCCAAAAAGAACAAACAAGTAAACAAATGCCATCAACAATGTCTGCAGCTAAAATCCTAAAATCTATTAGACTTCTGTGAACTCTGTCCCACTGCCATTCAGTGAAATTCAGTCAGGAAAAACAATTGGGGAGGCAGAATAAGAACTGGCATCACCAGTGAAAGACAAAGCAAGGCCAGACTTCTGATGTGCAGCACCCCAAGGTGCCAACAAATGGCATAAGGCTTTGCCTCCAAATCCATGGTGAGAAGCTGAATGAACAGCAGGATGGAGAATGAGCTCCAAGTCTCTGCAGGGCTCAGCCAAGCAGCCCTGGCTCATACTTACGGCCAGGCTGCAAAAATGGGAGAGGGAAACCGGCTGGAGAGATCAGACTGCAGGTGGCAGAGCAGGGGCAAGACTGACAGCCAGAATGCTGAAATCCTCATGCAATTTCTGTAAAGGCAGCAAGAGTCATGAAATATTGCCTAAGGCGCCTGTTAACCCTTTCAGGCACACCAATCCTGTGGATTCCTCCAGTACCCTACAGATGCACTGTAGCCCATAACAGAATGAAGACTAAGGGATTACAGGGTTATAATTGGTTTAACAAGATCTTTTCTGCAGCTGACAGGCAATTAAGTCTTCAGTTTAGCTCTAAAATATTTATTCAGACTTTCCAACTGCGTATAAAGATGTGTCTCTGAGCACATCACAACTCCTGTTACAAATAATAGTGATCCTTTTTCAGGATTTTTAAGTAGCTTTCATACAGGTGATGTAGAAAATCATGCATGATCATATCAGATTTTTCATATGAATAAAGATATCATCCAAAAAATGTTTCAGGCAGTATGCATCTTCCCCAAGAATGCTGTAGCATGGTATATTATTCCCTGTATTTTGAAGAACAGCTTTATAAATATTATGTATTTTAACTAGTTAATGTGTTCTGATTCGCTTTTTTCAGTATTTTATTTCATCAAAGATGCAGAAAGTATTTTGATTTGAGACATAAACATGTATATATGATGACTAATCATTACATGTTTCACTACACAGGTCCCTATCATGCAGAAATAGGAGTGAAAAGATAGACTTCAAGGAAAATTTTGTGTTGAAAATGATCAGTTGATTAGGTACAGGGCAAAAGAAAAAATATACAGAGGTTGTCAACACTTCTGTCATGTACAGAAAGGAAAATTAAGAGTCATTTGTTATTCTCAGTTGGAGAGGTCACTAGTGTTATCTTGCACATGATGATTTGATGCACTACATATGATTAATGCTTGTTTAAAGGACACTGCCAAGGTCTCTAGGTCAGTCTATGACCTTCTATTTTTTTCAGATACCCATAAACAGAATATTAATAATTCAGTAAGTGCTTTCCTCCCTCTTTAATATATTTTAATACTCTCAGCTACTACTAAAACAAGACCAATAGTAGAAGGTGATAAAATAGCAAGAAAGAAAATTCCAGTAAGGAAGCATTTGCTTCAGAATCATATTTGTTTTGTATTGTTTTGTATTATTTTAAATGACTGGTGCACTTGTAACTATCACTTTCTAAGACTTTCTAATCTAACTGCACAGGTTTCCACTATTTCATGTACTATTTCATGCATGCCTTGATGCTTTGGGTTAAAATTGTATATGCTTCCTCTCAAAGTCATTTTAATTCTTAAAAATTTTAAAGACAAAAGCAAAGTGAATGTACTTGCTTTTTCTAAAAAGCAAAGTTCTCAGAAGTCACTGAGATGTTGCATTTTTACATGATGTGTACAAATTGTATTTTTTCATTGTGTACCTACATGTCCAGAGAGAGCTTTAGTTCTCTTAAAATCTATGTTTAGGTATCAGAAAATACACAGCAAAAATGTTATTTAAAGAAAAAAAAAAAAGGAAAGAAGGACCAAACTCCTGTGAATGCCTCACTATTCACAAATCTTTGGGAAATGAACTGTAGTCTGGGTCATGCTTGGAAATCTCAAGTTCATATCAATATAATTTTCTGTGCATGGATATAGCAATAGTTAAGATGGAACGTCCAAGATCATCTTCAAAATGAGGAATAAGCATAATCACTTTTTTCCTTTTTGAAACACAAAACATTCTTAGTAGTAAAATTAGATTTGTTTTTCAAAAACTAAAGGACTGCAAAAATTTCTTTCCAAAATATTTTTTCCCCATAGCTTTCCAGCGGTGTTAAGAGGAAAAGACTCTTATACATCATAATTACATGGCACTTGCTTCAGATTTAAAACTGTAACTCTATGTTTATATTTTTCCCCTTAAGGCTGTACTTTCAAATGTTTAATAACAGACTGATTGCTATATTGTCCATGTATTATTCTGCTTTTCCACAGGGTAGCAGTGTGTTTCAGAACAAGGCCACCACTGTGGGAATATGAATGAGTACACAAAATCCCTGCAGAAAGCATCTGTTCCCTCTTGTACATATGCAAATGGAAGAAAGCTAAATAATGAGGGCAGCTTTATTTCACAAAGGCAGACAACAACAGAGCCAAAGTGGACTACAACAAAGTTTTTGTAGTAAGCAGTGAACTGAAGTCTACAAAAAGGATGAATTCTTTATATTCTCAGTCTTGAGAATCATGCTTCTTAGGGAAATACTGATTCATGGCTTGCAAAATTAATCCTCAAAATTATTTTTAAAACCCTAAAGACAAAGACATCAATGCATCTTTTCTAAGACACTGAGTTTATTCAAAAAAATTATCACTTAATTAAGGCAGAAATCTGGACCTTTTTTTCTCCCCAATACCATCAGTCTTACATATGACCTTGGACAAGTCATTGAATCTAACTCAGTTTTCTTGTCCATAAAATGGAGATAATACCTCTGCCCTGGGCTAGTGGGAAGCTAAATCCATCGTCCATAAACGTGATTTGAAATAGTAAGGTAAAAAGGCTTTATCAGTGTTACGTACTGCTGCATTTTTCATTGCTTTTAATAAGCCTCATGAAACCATGTAAATTTTGAATGACAACATTAAGCAGATTTTTCAGGCCAGCTCTTGCTAGAAGTAAAAGGCATTACAGATTTCTTGAGATGACCCCGATTTGAGCTCTGACAACTAATGGCTGAGTCAGAACATTGCTATGTGAAGCACTGTGAAGAGTCTTCCAGATGTCAGTTGTTCTAACAGGGGATCGTTTATTCAATACTGGGGAGTGCAGTTGCACCAGTGATAGAGGAGGGAGAAGAAATGGCCCAGATTTGCTCACTGGTGAAGCAACAAGCAACACTAAAATCTTTCAAAATTTGTCACTGGCATTCACCAGTGATACTTAGTAAAAACCATGCTTTTTGTACAAGCAGAATTAATTTATCAAACCAAAACCACACAAGCCACAGATTAAACTAAGTTCTCCAGCCACAATTCTTTATCATAAAAAGCTGCCACCATAATCCTAGCAGGATTTTGGTAATAATGCATATGCCCTACACTCACAATCCATGATGCCCTTTGACAATATGTCTTGCAACAACATCGAGTGTTACACTTCATCCTCACCTGAGACGTGATTAAGGCCAACTCAGCTGGTGCTCTGCAAATGAAATGCTATGTACATTTTTAAGAAAGAAATCTAGGCTGAAATTATTCACCTAAATATTCACCTAGTGTTATCTAAAGAGAACATTCTTGTCATTGAAGGAGTCTGTGAGCAATACAAGACTAAACTTTAAAATTCAGATACTTATGCATTATTCTTTTAGCAATTATTCCACAAAACTGAAGAAATAAAAATAATTATATTTTTAGTGGCACTGAGTTTCCTGTTTGTCCTGATCTTTACTAGAATTGACAGGTCTGCTACTTTGGGCAGTCTAGTGTCCAAACTGGGCTACAATTTTGGCCATCATCTACAACCTTACTGCTTTTGGTGCTAAACTGAGACTTTTGTGCAGATATCAGGCTAAACTGTCAGATGCCCCAAGCCCCCAGTCTAAGAATTACTAGCTACTTAAAATCAGCTCTACAAAACACATACAAAAGGACATTTTTGATGCTGAGTCACACTTGTGACATATGCCATAGACTAAACTTAGTCTGCTTGAAGGTCTGTGTTCATGATCAACTATCCCAGCAGACAGGAACATCATCTGCTGAAGCATTAAAAACTACCACAAAAAGTGCAGGCTTTCTTCCCCATAAGAATATCTTAAGAACAGGAGAAAATAACAACAGCATGTGAAAACAAGTGCACCCTGGACATTTCTGTAGTGGATCCTCTTAAATGTTGCACGTATTTTTTCATGCATTTCTGTGGCCAACTTTCTAAGTCAACTAATTCAAAATTTTCACTTTACTTGGGAATGAAACATGGGGCAGTATTGTAACAAGATGTCACAGAGTCAGTTTTTCCCCTTCCTCTTGAGACACAGGAGAATTTCTGATCCCAGAGCAGCTGTGAGAACATCCAGGAACCTGTGGGACTTCCCTTGGTTTGCCTGTCTTCCAGCACTCATCTCTCCTCATTTCCTAGTCCTCTTCTAACCTTCAAGATAGGAAAGAGCAGTAAACTGCAATGGCAGGTTGTGAAAGCAGATACAGGACACAGGAAATAGGCTTCTAATCCAAAGCTAAGAGCTGGGCCTGTCAGTGCTATAAATCAATATACACTGTCTACAGGAAGGACCATCAAGCCTAACAGGCAGATATGGGAGAACTAAAAAGACCTCTGATTGCCACAGGTGAAAGAAAACACATGAAACAAAAGTCTGAAATTCAGGAAACTAATTTCTGCCATAATTTATATGGTTTAAATAAAATTTCAAGGAAGAACTGTAGCTTCCAAACTTCCAAACTTAAATCCAAATCCTTTAGCCAGAAGACATTTCCATTTTAAACCACAGCTTCAAAGCCATCAAGTCTGGGACATTCTTGTTAGAGCCTGACTTGACCATTTGATTGACCACAACGACACCAGAATATCAATCATCACCACATCAAGAGTGGGCTGTTCAGACTCATCTCTCTCACCGCTAACATATAAGGATATCCTTTTATAAGGATATTTTTAACAGATATTTCCCCTTAGGTGGTAAGAAAGTAGATGGAGGGTCCTGTGGACATAGCAGTAGAAAATACTCTCCACTCACTTCTAGTGACACTACTTTACTCCCATAACCACATGGATTAGCCAGAGATCTCTAACAAAAATTCATTAAACTTTTTGCACAGAAGCTGAACAAAAACCATACTTGCAAGAAACCATGTTTCCCACCCCTTTTCTTTCTATACCATGCATTCCCTTTACTGACAGACGTACCTCTCTCTGGGAAGACCCTTTCTTCTGCACAAAGTCTTATAGTCTTACTCATGTCCAGTAATGTGACTTTCCATGCTGCTTCCTGTTTTTCAACCCTCATAATTTCCCCTTCTTTATCTCCTCTTTCTCCATATTTTTAGTCCCGTCTTCCTGAGGTCCTGCCCTATTTAATGGTCTCCTCCATTCATGAAGGGCTGACCTCTGCATCAGCCAGGTCACGTTGTGCACACTACTCACTGGCACCTCTCCACACCAGGGAAATTCTCCACCAAGTGAGATCTTTATTCCCACACATGCCCACTCTCCTGCCCAGTCCTCGTCACAGGGTGAGTGTGCCACCTCCACTGGGCACAGGTCCTGTTGCCAGCTAGACTCTCAGAAATAGAATCCCCAAGCCATCTGCCCAGGAGAGTTGAGGCAAAAGGGTTGCACAGGTGTCAGGGACCGTGCTCTGAGTCAGGTCAGCTGCTTCAGGGGGAGCCACATCCAGCCCATAAATCAGAAATCACCTTTCCCCTGGGTTGTGACATTCCAAAGAATGAGGTAAACGTGAAGAGATTTGTTGGCTTTACCCTCTCCGTTCAGTGCTCTTTTTGATGAGCTTTGAACATCTTATTAGAAGTGCAACAGAAAGTATCCTATTACTTTTCTATTTTTAATATTCCTTTCTACATTGTGGTCTCAGTCTTCAGTATTATACTCTACCACATGTAGAGTTTTCTAGTATTAAAAATTTAATAAATACTTCAGGCCCCAGAGCATGTCAGCAATTAAAAAGAACTAGTTCTTCTACTTCAGCAGAAGCCAGCATGACAGGAATCGCATGACGACTGAAAAAAGCTTAAATAAATAATCAGCAAATCAGGCCTGAGAGTCTTCCATTTCATATATCTGCTCTTATTCCAAAATCATGGATGTATTTACCTAAATTAAACATCTGGCATAGGTCTGATACTGCTTTGTGGACAGCACAACTACCTATGCAGAAGTAATAAACTGAGTATGGTGTGGTAACTTTATCATTTCTCCTCTTGCAGTTCTGAATCAAGATGCAGATATACATACCTGCACTAGCATCCACTGCCAGGCAGACACAAGTTCTCACACTCTGTTCTTGGTCTTTGGCCCCACTTCTCAGAACAGCCAAGGACAGCACTCCACTATTTATCATTCCAAGTCTAATATTATAAGCACCCTTAAAAAAGTAGCTTAGGCACCATGCTGGATTGTACACCCTGCCTTCTTTATCTGCAGAGCACACACCACAACAGGACCCTATTTTTGTTTGCAGCCTTTGAGCAACTGAGGAATGGCAATGGTAAAAATAAGAAGTGGTGTATGTGGCAAAGCTTACATCAACAGATTTGGAAGGCTCCATATAGAGCAGAGTCTCCTTTCACCATATATTCTCTTGACACAGTTATCCTCAAAACACTTGGGACCAACCCTGATATGTATTTCATAACTAAGAGGCCTTCAGACAGCTATAACCAACTTCAACATTTATTTATTCTAATATCATCTGCTGTGTTCATAGCATATATTTTATCAGCGTGCCTCTATGAAACAGTCCACCGCACAAAAGCAGGGCTGAGACACAGAGCAAAAGCCATTGCAATAAATGTAATTAGTACTGCAGCAATACCATATGTACTAAATGTACTTCACTATGAAAGCTTACACTGATCACTGCAACATAAAAATGTCCATTAAAATAACATTAATTGTATTTATTACTACTGTGTTTCAGAAGATGTTAACTACAGTGTTGCCTATGCTGTGTTAACAAAAGACAGGATGTATCCAATTTTACAGAAATTCTTACCATTCAGCACTGCCCAAATCAAAGGAGGAAGTTTAAAAATAAAATTTCAGTCCATTAAAGATGCATGCACTGATAATAGCCAAAATACCCTCCAAATGTAACACCAGATAAAAGTTTGATGGATAAAAATCATTACAATCTTTTTTCTCTACTTTCTCCCAAGACAAGCAATCTTTGATTACGAAGTAATTTTTTAGAAAAAAACATTCTTTACTGAATATTTGGTGTTAAATTCAGATCAATATGAACTAAGGCATACACTTTCAATTGCAAATACAGGGCAGACTGCCACAGCTGCAGTTCTCAAAGGCACACACCTAACTGAACTGTTTATTCGCAAGATGACAGATAATGACACAACTATTTTCCTAGCAAATTGAGGCACACATTGCCAATATTTCCTGATGAAACCTTCACTAAATTCATTTAAGTCTTGAAAAACCTGTTCTGTTTTATAGTACGTTTGGATTAAATATGAGGTCAATATATAATTTCCTATGGGTCTTGGAATCATAAATATAAAGCTTCATCCAGCAGTCTGTTTTACGTGGTATGTATACAGTTCTTTCATTCCAGGAACCTGCAGAAGACTGCAGAACCTGAAAAACTTTGCTATTACTTTTAAAAGGTGAATAATCACACTAAGCATGACAAGATGATTACAGTGCTAACCATGGAATCTGATTTATCTTTTAAAAGATCAGTTTAAATCATCAGAAGTTGCATTTGGTTTTATTGGAGATTCATCATATTGAAAGCTTTTTGAAGAAAACAACAAAAATAGTTTTGTTTTAATGTTAAGAAGGGTCAGACTAATAGACATAAATTATTTTAGTGCCTTAGTGCACCAAACACCTGTGTGCAGCTTTCAATGAAATGGCTGAATTATAGATAGTTTTAGTTTTGAAAAAGCAAAGCAATTTAACATAAAGATGTAGATGACTTGTCAGACGTACTTAGCACAATGAAATTTGTGCTTGTGTAAATATAGAGATGTTAACATCAGCCAGAAGATAGGTCCAAACTGCAGATTCCTAAACATTGTCTCAGCAGTTCCCAGCATCTTCCCAATATACTGACACTTCATGCACCATACAGTTTTGGTAAATGAGTCAATTTCTAGCTTGATGTGTTAATAGCATCAACTATGCTGTGATTCCAGCACACTGTTTAAAGAGGATTTGGGATAATGTATATTTATCTATGGAATGAACCAGCATACCTGACAGTCAGAGGAAAAAGCCAGAAAAATTTAATTTAAACTTAAGTAATTACGAATTTAAGTATTAATCTCCAATTAGCACTTCTGTATTATCTCATCAGCAAGTGAACATCTTCCATTGACATAAGCAGACATTAAAACTGAGCAAGGACAGAACATTTTCCTCAAGTCAACATTATTCTCTGACTTAGGTGGGGGTTTTATGGGGTGTTTTTCCCCCTCTTCTCCAAAGGACACCACAGAAAACAAGACACAGTTTTAGAATTCTGGCCTTACAGACTCGGCCAAATGTTGAAATTGTTGTACTCTCCAATTCCTTTTCATCTATTAGAGACTTTTTGTGCTTATTTCCCAAATTTTATGTATTTGTGAGGGCATTGTCTCTGAAACGTATAATGATCCCCACTCTTTAAGCAATCACTGACTCCAAAGCCTTAATTATATATACTGAAGCATACTAATCAAACATGGAATGGAAGAATACCAGAATT